>NC_071388.1:81090479-81393886 GCF_022682495.2 Desmodus rotundus | reverse complement strand
TTTAGGTGAAGAACTATAAGGTTAAAAACACTAATAATTTCTGCCCTGCCTGGTGTGGCTCAGTGGATTGAATGCCAACCTGGGAACCAAAGGGTCACTGGTTCAATTCCCAGTCAGGGCACATGCCTAGGTTGTGTGCTGGCCAGGTACTCAGTAGGGGGCACATGAGAGGCAACCACACATTGATGTTTTTCTCCCTCCCTTCCCCTCTGTTAAAAAAAAAAAAAAACACTGATAATTTTTTCAAAAAACACAAGTTATGGAACATAGGCAGAATTTAAATCTAAGTTTATCTTGTTTCAAAACTGAACACTTAAACTTTGCTCTTCAAGAGGAAAGACCCTTAAGAATTATGACACTTGGTTTAAAGATGAAATTAATGACCAATAATTAAGTTCTTGAGTTCTCAGAGTCAGGCTACACAAATTAGAATTCTGTCATCCTTTCATTTCCCTCTTTTGTGACCTTCTTGACAGTATCCTAGAAATGTGCTGTTTGCCCCTGCAGAGCTATACTCATTTTGCCTTGCAGCCAGGAATGCTGCACTGTATGGACAGTATCAATGGGCCCCCTCACTCTTTGACTCTGGCTGGGCTCAGTCAGTAGGAATAACCTGTTTTGGATTTGTGTTGAGAAAAAACTTAAGAAAACATGCATAAATGTGTAGGATGTCCAGAAGTTGCATCACTGATCTTTCTTATCCTTTCTTTTTATTTTTCTGGCTTTTATTATTGTTTCTCTTCAAGACATGTCTTAGCAATGTTAACATAATTAGGGAATTACATTGTTTTTTAAAATATCAAATCAGCCTGGTTATTTTTCATATCTTTCATTATTAAATAATAACTTTTTAAATTTTGAACTTCTGTTATTTGTAGCAATATGGTTTAACTGTGAGTCAATAATAAAGAATTGTATGTTTAGCTACCACAGGCTGCATAGTAGGTAGAACAAAAGAGGTGATAGTCTGATCTTCCCTGGTCAGGCAGATAGTCTTTTTCACTTTACATTTTGGAAGGTCATTTATAGGCCAGAGCATATTCAGAGGAAAGGGGCCCAAATGATGAGGAAACATGAACTAAGCCATATAACAAGTGGCAAAAAGTCCTGAGTATGCTTGACCTGGAAATAGAGTTTTGAGGGGAGCAGGAAATGAAAGCTGTCTTCAGTTTTGGAAGGTGGACATATTAGAAAGGAATCATACTTGGGACATGTATAATAAGAACTTTTGGGCATTAAATGCAGAGTGATTATTTTCAGCTCAGTGTAAGCATGGTTTGTGTTCCAGCTTGAGCTCGAGCACAACACACCATTGAGGGTCAGACCTGCCTGGTGAACTGGTGGGACATGACCAAGTATACTTGTAAGAGTAAGGAAACTTCTGGATGTCATCTTGTTTAAAGTAAAGAGGACAGTGGGCACAAAGATATTGACTGAAGACCAAAGCCATTTTTAGCTGGAAGGATAGCGGACTCTGAGAAATACATCGTCATGTCTCCTGATCCAGCCGCATGAGGAACACATGACTAGATCTTAAGAAAGAGAAGTGGGTAGGTAGATGGGTGAGTGCCATAAGTACCCACTAAAAGTTCTATTTTTACCAACAATTCTATAAGACTTGGGGGCAAAGTAGCCTGCTTTGGAACCATACTGGCCAAAAGTTACTTAAAGGGGAAAACATTGTTTTCTATTGACTCACAGCAGAGGAAGGGAGCTTGATCAACAGGACAAGAAACAAACAGAGGCTTCTTCATGGCAACTGAACATGACTCACTGGCCTTGTTTGTGAGTGTGTGATGAGACATCCCAGAGTACACATCAACACATCGGGATTTGGGGGACATTTTAGGTTGATGGAGTCCCATGTTATCAGATGAGGTACGAGAAAGCAAAACTCAAGTTACTGGGTTAGTCAAAAAGTTTAGTTTATTCTGTAAAATAAAGGATGAATTTTTCATTTTCACCAATAACTTTTTTGATTTAGATATTTTAAGCATGTTCGCTATCTCCTGTGTGGTATAATATTGGTTGTGCTTGCGATTTGATGGCTATTAACTTCAACTGTTCTACTTGACTGGGGAGCATCATGGAACAAGAAATCTCCAGCATGAAACTTTGCAAACTACTTTTGACATATCCAATCAGTCACAGCATCTTCTCCATACACTGCACAAAACTTTTTTTTTTTTGGCATTACTGTTGCATTTTTACCTTCCTTGAAATAATAAAGCATAATATGCCTAAAATGTTGCTTATTTTTTCCCATCTTCAATGTTAAAATGACTACACAAAAACTCACCAACTTTGGTAAGTTTTTTAAAAATCCATGCTGATATGACAGCTGTCACAATATAATGTAACAAAACTGTTTTGAATGAAGTTAAAGACAACTAAGTGCTACTAGAGCCATCTTATGGGGAAAAAAAACAAGTGAATTTTTTAGCTAGCCCAATACTTAAAGAAGAGCTCTTCTACTAGGGTAAGACATCAAAATATGAAACAGCTGCCTAGAGAATACCCCTCAGGTACCAGGGAGATGGATCTTTGTACCTAATTCAGCACTGGCAGAGAGTAAGCTTTTACCAATATTTGTTCAAAGTAAATTCGGCATGTCTTAAAGAAAAATTTTCTCTCTCAAAAGCTTGAGAAAGAATAAAGAGAACCCTTAATCCGTCAATCTGTTATTATTGACTCAACTCAAATCATCAGTAAAGAACTGCTAGATGAAGCAGAGTGATAGGAATATGTTAAGTTTTCACGAACACTCCTTAGAGAATGGTTTTTTCCAGGGCTGAGGCAGGGAGAATACAGAGGAGCATAAAGTGCCCTGTTAGGAAATAAGGAAGTACTCGAGAATAAAGGATACAAACATGTGAAAAATACACAGGAGCCTAAAAGAATGCCCAGTGGGCAAAGATGGAAGAACTTTATCTTTGTTTGTATTTTATATTTGTTATCTTTAACAAATTTTAAAACAGAACTTTATATTTATCTGTAATCAATTAAATAATAGTAATATAACATTATAATCCTAATAACAAAATTAATAACCATGAATTCATCCTAATGTAAATAAACAATTAAATAAATAGATAGGAAAAAGAGACAACTCTTCCTTACAAAAGCATTTCGTGAGCTATCACCTCACACCTGGACAAATGGCTATTATCAGAAAGATAAGAGACAAGAGTTGGTCAGGATGTGAAGAAAATGAAAAATTTGTGCACTGTTTGTAGGAATGCAAATTGCTAGAGCCACTATAGAATGCAGTGTTAAAACTACTCAAAAAATTAAAAATTGACCCTAGCTGGTGTGGCTCAGTGGATTGAGCACCGGCCTGAGAACCAAAGGGTTGCCAGTTCAATTCTCAGGGCACATGCCTGGGCTGTGAGCCAGGTTGGGCCCCCAGTAGGGTGTGCTCAAGAAGCAACCACACTGATGTTTCTCTCCCTCTCTTTCTCCTTCCTTTCCAAATAAATAAAAAGAAAATATCTTTTTAAAAAAAATTAAAAATTGAACTACCATATCAGCCAGTAATCCCAGTGCTAGGTATACCTCTAAAGAAAATGATAAAAATATATGAAGAGATATCTGCACTCCTGTGTTCATTGCAGCATTATACACAATAGCCAAGACATGGAAACAATTTGTGTCTATCTATGGATGATAAAGAAAATGTGAGATAGATAATATTACATGTATATCTATATTAAATGGTCTCTCCAGAAGGTACCTAGCCATGTGATATAAAAATAAAGATATTTATTGAAAATATAAGATACAAGAAACATGGTACATAGAACAATGATGCCTCAGTCCCTTTCAAAGTAGGCACCTTGGGACCTCACACAGCTCTCCCAATTGCCCTCAGCTGCCTGTCATATTTTTCTGAATCTCAACAACAGTCTGAAATCTCTTCCTTTTCAAAGGTGATTTTAGTTTTGGAAAAAGCCAGAAGTCACAGGACACCAAATCAGGGCTGTATGGGCCTGAGTCACCTGAATGATTTGATGTTTCACCAAAAAATTGCATGAGAATTGATGCATGAGTGGGAGCATTGTTGTGATGAAGCTGCCAATCACCAGTTGCCCATAGCTTCACCCTTCTGAATCATCCTAATAGTTTCCACAGAGGAATGTTCTAGCTTAATGCAAAATCAGATGCAGATTCATTGCTATCAGTATCATATACCCCCTACTTTGAAGCACTGGGAAGGGCATATCACATCTGTGGGGTCCTTTGCAATAACGCAGAACCTCGATATAATCATGAGAAAACATACAAACCCAAGCTGAGGGGCATTCTACAAAAATAACTGACCAGTACTACTCAAAAGTGTCAAGGTCATAAAAGACAAGGAAAGACAGGAATTGTCACTGATTGGAAGATACTTAAAAATGTGACAACTTAAATGCAATGTGTAATCCTTGATTAGATCCTGTAATAGAAAAAAAAAGGCAATCGTGAAAAAACTGGTTAAAATACAAATAAATTCTGTAATGCAGTTAATAGTAATTTAGTTCTAAGGTTCATTGCATCTTGATGATTGTTTTATAATTATGTAAAATATATGTAAAAGAAACTGGGTGAAGGATATTTGGGAACTCAACAGACTAATTTTGCAACACTTCTATAAGTATAAAATGATCTAAAAATAAAGAAGTTTATTAAAATGTAATGAGCACATTCTGGAATTCCTAGGACAGGAGGAATGGAACACCAGATAAAATCAGTGTACACTCATTGGACATCGGGAAAAGTTCCCAAAAGTTCAGAGAAAAGGCAGACATAACCTCACATCCAGAGATCCTGAAGGGAAAGTGAGTGATTCAAGAGAAAAAGTGGACTCTAATAAAAACAACGATATGAGAAAGTTCTGAATCATCTTCCTGCCTCTTTCTCTCCCCCATACCCAGGGGCCACCTAATCTCATCAACTCCACTTCCTACAAATCTCTGTTTGAAACCCTCCTCTCTATTAATCTGCACTGTACTAATTAGTACTTTCCTCTTTCTCTTGGCTAATGATTTTCCCTCCCCAAGTTTCCCAAAGTCTAACATATCTTAAGTTGATGTCACCAGAACCATTCTTCTAAAAGAGGAATGTATTTCCCTTCTCTGTTCCAGAACATTCAAGCCTATTCCATTTGGAATGAATCCAAATTCCTCAGCATAATACACAATGTCCCTTACCATTTAGCAGCTTATTAACCTCAGCCTCATCTCTGTTCACTCTCTCAAAAAGTATTCCACACTCCAGTTGCAGGACTAGTCATGGAACCCAGAATATATCATCTACTCTGGCCTCGGTTCATGCTATTCATTCATGAATAGGATACCATGTTTTCCAGCTCTTCTGTCATGCAAACTCTTATTCATCCTTCCTAAAACATTACTTCTGGTTTAGACAGAGATCTCTGATTCTTCACAACCTCCCTAACCCCTCTTACATGCCCTGTCTCTCTGCTGTGCTCCCCCAGGACATTGTGAATACTCTTAATGAGCATATGCAGCACTGCACATGGCTTTAGTATATGAACTTGAGTCTCTTAGTAAAGTGTAAGTCCTTTGTTGGCAAGGTCCATGTCTAATTCACCTAGGAATCCCCAACCCCCACCCAGGGCCTGGCAATTAAGGGTCAGTCAACACTATTGGATAGTTTCAAGTGAATTAAAATATAATTAAAACTATATATCATTATGCACATTCCCATCAAACTCAAATTTTTAAGTGGCATAAAAAACTCGGGAGGAAATAAAAAGCACGTGATTGTGGATAGACATAGAAGAGTAGTATATAGCTAGAAGTATTCTAATAAAAATGCTAATAATCAGAATCATCTGAGCTTGAAAATCAAAAATGCTATTGAGAACATAAAGGGCTCCATTAGCTATGTCAACTTCAAAAAAAATGATTAAAGGGCAACTGAGTGGGAAAGATGGACCTAATGTCAAAGATAGCCTGGCCAGCTAGCTCATTTGGTTAAGCATTGTCCCAATATGATAAGGTTGTAGGTTCAATCCCCAGTAAGGTCACATACAAGAAATAACCAATAAAAAAATTAAAAATAAAGATAAAAAGTACAAAACAAAATTATTTGGTTTTTTCCTTACCTTTTTTTTCTTTCAAGGAGAATGATGTTCACATTATAAGAGGTAGAACAATCTTGCTAGAGGGAATGAAACCAGGCTGATTTGAAAGAAATGACTGTTACCAGAGTCAGTGATATGACAGGGTTTGAAAACAACTTGCTGTTATAAACCATTCGTGCAGAATCACTGTCAGAAATCTTTAGGAAATTATGAGTTGGTTTAATGAAAAAAAGAGGGAAGGAAAGACTATGCATTTCAAGAATCATGAGTGTCTCAGCTTTAAATTAAACTCCATTAGATTATATAATAATTATTATATAGACAGATGGTTTATCATATATTGTAAAGCTTTGCTGTCCAAAATGGTTAATGACTAGCCACATCTCATCATTTAAATGTAAATTATTAAAAATTAATAAAAATAAAATAAACTTAGTTCCTGAGTCACTCTAGCCATATTTTCAGGGCTCAATAGCCACGCACAGCAAGTGACTACCATCCTGGGTAGCACAGATCACAGAACATGATCGCCATGTCATGAAGCTCCACTGGACAGCGCCATTACCGTGGTGAGCACTAGAAATCAGCACCATTCACTGAGACTGCTGCCTTGGACTAACAAAATCCCCATCATTTCATAAGGTGCGATACAATATAACAAATGACTGTTCTCACAGAATATTTAATGAATAATATAATCTTGGAAAGAATGATCTACTAGTTTTTGCCAAAATCTTGTCATTGATTCTCTCTTGGTTAACATTTGTATGAACAATTTTCTGGGCAAATAAAGGGAACACTTATCAAGTTTTCAAATCTAAATAATAGTGAGATTATTTCATATCTTCCTTGGAGGGTAACTTGTAAAATCTATCAAAACATTTGCAATTTTCCTACTCTTTATATCACTGTTCCATTTCCTCAAGGAATTGTCATGGATGTTTGCAAAAAATTAGCTACATGTATGTTAATTTCAGCAAAAGATTTGGAAAAATCTAAATATCAATCAATAGAAGACCAATAAAATAAAACATCATACATTTCATTAATCACCATGGTATTTCCAGTGGCCCCATATGCTATGTACTTTGTGGTTATTTAAAAAATATATTAAATAAAAGTTGAAGGAAGCAAACAGAAACAAAAATTACAAAATAAACTATAAGGTGGAAATAAAAAAAGAGAAAAGAGAGGCAGGATGGAGTGAGCATATGAATAAGAGAAATGCTAAATACACAAAACTAATTACATATATCTTGAAAACCATGAATTGTTATAAAAACTAAAGCACTTCTATTGCTACATTCACCTTACCAGTAAACTGAAACTAGACATACAGCTATATACTCTGCAGGTCAGCCTACTTCATTCAAGCGTGCAGGCAAACTCACGAACTAGAAAAATCAACATCCCTGAGGAGTCAATTGATACGCTGCCAATCACAGACAAACATTGCCTCAAAATTCCTTCTTCAGTCAGCAAAGTAACTGCTCTCCCTGCATGCCACCATCTAGTAAATAAGTAGCAGAAATTCTTTCCAAATGATAGTAAAATTGAGAGTAAGAAACTAGTGTCCATATAGAGCCTTAGGTTGTTGCCACTGACTCAAATAGTCCCAGTTTCCAAACACATTTATTCATTCTTTTGTTTATTCATTCAATATACATATACTATGCTTCTACTATGTGCCACGTACTGCGCTACATGAGTCCTTCCCCAGCAACCTCTAGTATAGTCCCTTCTTTTTTCCAGAAAACTGTTCCTCACATTGTCCTTCAGACAGCCATCTTCAACACCACACCTATGGGAAGTAACCAAGGAAACTTAGCATCTGACTTACAAAGCCAACAGTGCCAGTGCTGGGGCCTGGTCTACGACCCCAGGGCTGGGACAATGGCTTGGTAGGGGAGGATATGCCAGCCCAAGGCTCAGGGACTAACTCATCAGAAGCCCTCCATCCAGAAGGCTCTGTTCATTCACATCAACAGACGTACATACATCTACAGTTTATGTCCATTTACAATATTCTTCTAAAAACCAATTTGATAAAGAGAACCTGGCCCTTCAAAAGCCTAGTCACTATATTTACAAGGTTCTGTAGAAATGTAAATACACAAAATCTGGAGAATGCCCTTGACATCTCCTTCCTGTGACCCCCTGACGTTTATATTTTTATTTTATTTAAGTTATGGGAGTGATGCATCTGTTTTCTCCCAATACCGCAGAAACAGTCATATACAGAAAACCTGGGGAAGTCAAGACTCCAGCTTAATAAAAAGAGCTAGATGATATTTAAAAAGAAAACAACAACAGCAACAAACACTTCCACCATAAAACCTTTCTTCTAGTAATGGTGCAGAAATATGACAGCATCTATATTTCTATATTACTGCTTGTGGGGGGTTGTATGGAAAACTTTCAATTTAGGAAAAGTAAGCTAGAACTATGGTTGGTCTACTTCTTACAGAATGAGGAAACAAAGAATCAGAATCCCTAGCAAATTTGGGATTACCTGAAAGGACACTGTACTTCTCATAGAGAACGGAGTTCTAAGTGAGACATGATGAGTGCTTCCTTTTTCAAAAAAGAATCAGAGTTCAGGCACGGAGATGCACACCAGCAGAGGAGGCCAAGACCACCACCCTCCAGTCTAAGCCCTGCGGGTGTCTTCATCTCTTTGCCTTTTGGGGGTCTCAGCAACAGTCTACTAGAAATCAGGTTTGGCCTATTACACAGCAATGGTTAAGATTGGGCCAATCAACAAACGGCAGATACATCATAGATTACCTGGGTCTCTAGCAGACACAATATTAGGAGTAGCTTGCCCTCAGAGGACTGGCAAAGACTTTTTCATCCAATTTTTCATTCATTCAACAAATATTTATTTAGCATCTTCTGTGTGCCTGGCACTGTCCTTTCTAATAGATAAACAGCAGTGAAAAAAGTTCTTCTCCTTCATGAAACTTACATTCTAATGGGGAATATCAGGGAGGAGGAAAAAGAAGGAACTAACAATAGCTGCTGACAAGAGGTCCCAAGGTAGCCTTTCAAAACAGTGCTCTTCAGTCCCACAGATTCCATCCTACCATTCTCCAGTTTCCAGTGGAAGGTACAAACAGTGTTTTTGAGGCAAATGCCTACTTCCCAGCAGCACCCCAAAATTTAAGTTATCACTTGAAGTATTAATTCTGGGCTTGCTGAGTGGTTTGTCTGCATAGTCCCATTGCCCTAGTTGCTATGAGTAGAGGTGAACATAGTGGAAACGGCATGAACTTCAGAGCCACACCTGCTAAGGCACGGCGAAACTGGGTGACTTTGAAAGGGTTATCAGTCGGAGGTTAGTCATATGTAAAGTGTGGAAAGTGACTACCTCTTTATATGAGGATAAAATGAGATAATATACAGAAAGTCTGTTGTAGCATGTCTGGCCCATGGTGGGAACTTTTGAAATATAGCCATTTATTATTATTATTATTATTATTATTATTATTATTATTATTATTATTATGGTTTGTTAGTTCTTCCTCAAAAACCTGCCAAATTACTTGCCAAACAACTCCAAGAGAGAGAGGAGTATGGAAACCACCCCGCAGGGGCCACTGGAACCCACGGGAATAGGCACATCCGAGTACACCCACAGGAAGATCTGTTCTATATAGTTTTTAGTGACCTGCCTGAGACTGCAAAATATTGCGAGATCCTTCGCAAAATGACTGAGAAGTAAACCCTGGAAACTTAATTGTAAGCCTTTCTCTATGGGCACTGAATTTGTAAGAAATATTGAATGTCTCCTCAGAGCAGAGCAAGATTTTTGGCAGGCATGGCTGGCTCAATCTACAAGTTACCAAAACCATCCCAGTTGTTCCCCAGTGGATCCCCTGGTTATTGGCTGATAACCAGGGAATGGCATAGACAAACAGCAGCCCACACTACACAGGTCATGTGGTGTGAGGTGAATGTGAGCAAAAAGACAGGAAAGGTAAACTCTCGCCAAGGCTTTGGTAATTTAGAGCATCATGGACCCAAAATACCTTGTCACCACCCTCTAATACCAAAAGACACTTATATGATTGTTGGACAACATAGAGGAGAGGCATTTACCTTTCTAAATATACTCAAAATGCAGGCAGCAAATGCTTACAGTTCTGGAAAGGATAAAATAGTAAAAGGAAAAAAGAGACAAGGAGGCCTCCTTTAGTTGGGACCCACTTAGATCAAAGTTGCAAAAGGTGTTCTCGGTGAAATGCTTGGGAGGAAGCTTAGGCTTCCAGGACACGGGAAGACCCACCAGATTCTCATACCTGGTAAGGCTACTTCAGTGACACTGAGCTGAAAGAAGAGAGGCCATCTTGGATTTTATAAGAAAATGTGCAAATTGCCTGAATTGCAGCAAAACCATCACTTTGCCTTTGTAGAACATGCAGATAATAATGCGATAGAAACATCTCAAGCCCTGTCCACAGAAGTGAAAGATTTGGGAATAAAGAAAACTCTGCATTCCCTGAGACAAAACCTGAGGCTCAATGAGACACATGTACTTCAGTTTTTTACCACCATGTTATGGCAGATGGGCAAAACAGATTGATTGTTAGAGTCTATCAGAGGAAACCCAGAAAATAATGATGTCTGGAGTGAGTACAATTCAAAAAAGCATCCTGATTTTCCCCTGCCCCTCTGGGCTGATGGAGCCCATGGCAGCCATGAGAGTCTAAGCAGAAGACAGACTATGATTCGTGGGAACTGGTGGTAGCTGATAGGATGGTACTGAAGGTTCTGAAAAGATTTCAATACTTACTTTGAATCCACTTTCATAATCAGACTTGAGGGGGGTTTTGGAGTCTCCATGGGTGTTTTCTGATGCGTGTACAGCTACTTCCATATCTAAAAATCATTTAAAGAAGCTTACAGTGAGACATGTGATCCATAAAATATTATTTAAATTATATCTAAATAAACAAGGATGGAAACATAAAATAGAGACAAACTAGAACTAAAAAAATAAAAAACCATACACACTTGCTAGCTGAGGAAGATGTACACATGTACTAGCTGAGCTATATACCCTAGAGGTTAAAAGCCCTCAAAGAGAGATAGAATCCTGTTTTAATGTGTCCTAACCTGGCAGGGATGATGGGACATGGAAAACTGATATTAATGTTAGCCTCTTTATATTCTAAGTGCACAAATGTGCTAAACATGTAGCTGCTGTCCTACCACATGACCCAGGTATACAGGTCTAGCAGAAAATGAGAAAAAAATGAAGAAATCCATTTCAATTGTTACCCTGCCTCAGTACCACTCTATAAAATGAACTCTTTGGACTAACTGGCATCCTAGGGAGTAAAAGGAAAGCATAAAGAAGTAATTAGTATTGGTGCTTATCAGAGGAGTCAAACATCTTCACATAGCTTCAGTACTCTGTGTCATTCAGGAATGGTTCATCAATTGTTCATCAACAAAAATCACTCTACAAAGGGAGTGTATTAAAGAATTGTCACCAGAATGATGTGTATAGGTGGCTATGCAAGCAATTTGCCCACTGTGATCAAAGCTAGTTGGAAACTGTTGAATTGGTAAATCTTGGAGGCAATTGGCAAACATAAAAAAGATGTTCCCTTAAACCTGAAATAGGCAATATTATTTTAAATTTTAAAGAAAAACATACTTAAGTCATTAAGCTTAATTTGCCTTATTCTGGAGTATAGTTCAGGCTCAAATATATGGAAAAGATGGGAAGAGATGGGATAGTGAGGAAATACAAATTCTTGGTGTGATTTATTGTAGAATGACTTTTGTGCACATTGCCCAATGGATCTGAGTTAAAAATGCAAATTAAATGCAGTCACAAAGTGATTGGCAAGAGATCTGCAGCTCAGCACTTTAATAGCCATACCAGACCCTCTCTCAGCCTGTCTGTCAGCCAGACTTCCACCCTCTTAACTCCTCCCTCCACAAAGTATTACCAAGTGGAGCACACCCACAGAACACATCTCTCCTAACAGATCCCAACCTGAGGTTCTTTATCCCGTGGCAGCTCCACCCTCTCTGACTCAGAGTCTGGAAGCCAAAATCCACTTGGACTCCTCACGCTGGATCCTCTCTTCCCCCTCCTCCTTGTATTCAATCAGCAGTAACATCCTGTGCTTCAGGCCCAGCTATGTTTCTTGCATGAATCTCTTATGTTCTATCATGAGCCTTCCCCTGGGTTCCCATAATGCCCATCAGAGTGTCCCCGGCATTTATTCCACCCTACACATAACTCAGATTACTTTTTTGACGACGGCAATATAGAACCCTAGCTTTTTATAGAAATGAGTGGATTCCTTTCCATCTTTCTTACAGCAGAAAGTGGAGCAGCTATTCATAGACTTACAAATTTTGAAACCTTGACTTGCTCCATGTGACCCTGAAAGAACTCCAAATAGTGCACCTCTATTAACACCCTACTCTTGACCGTCAGCGGTTCAGTGTTTTTCACGTCCCTGCATCTCTTTGGATGACCTTATGAAAACCCAACAAGGAGCCAACACAAGATGAGTAATTGTGTGGTGACTCAGACAAGAGCAAATATCTCTGAATGAAACAAAACAGTATTGTGCTGTAACCACAGGAAATCGGAAGTGGGAATCACCTTGAGAACCAAAAGGAAGTCTTGAAGCAGCACATCTGCCAATGACCAAAAAATTTCCTCACGTGGCAATTGAATGAAACCAGTGGTTGTCCTCTGAGTTAAGACAACACTGTAAAATATGCTGTCTTCTCTGATCCCATAAATAAATTTTTCTTTTGAGAAATACTATTTAAATATCCCTTGGGGGACAGAAATTTCCCAAGCTTCTGTTTTGCTGTGTGAGAGGACTAACAATCCACCAAAGGAGGGTCTATCAATTCACAACATTTTCGGCTCTTGTTATGTAGTTGGAACGCATATTGCTGGCTTCCAACCCAAAATCCATTCTTTTCTCACTTATTAACAGGGTCCACATGTTAGAGGGCAAACGGATATTTCCAGAGAAAACATATTTCCTAGCGTTCCTTACAGATGACAGTAGTCACATGATATAGTTCTGGTCAATAAAATATAAGCCATTAGGTAGTCTTCTAGAAAAATATTTAAAAGGCCCAGCTGACATACACCTTTTTGCTCTTCACCTAGCAGGAATGCGGATGAGTTGAAAAGACAGCTGTAGCCATCATTCTTGCAACCATGAAAGAAAGACTTCAGCCCCAACGGCCTCAAGCTGTTGGACAAGCACCAGCAACCATCTATCTCTAGTTTTCTCGCTACATGAGAAAATCAATCACTATGTAGTTAATTACTAACATTCATGTTCACTATTAAATGCAACTGGTCAAAAAACTGATAATTTAAGTGGGAAATAACAGAAGTAATTAATATGCTGCCCATGATCTATTATGTGTCTCTCCTTTTCTGTACCACATGCCGTGTGCATTGTGTACGTACGTGCCCAGTATACTAGACTAACCCTCAGATGCTATGATGGACAAAGTCTGTGTCCCCTGAAAGTGCACATGTTGAAACATTTCATGACGTCCAGGAATGTGATGTCCAGGATGGGATCTTGGACCAAAAAAGGACATAGAAAAATTTAAGGAAATTTGAATAAACTGTGCATTATAATAATATAATATAATACTATGTTAATATTGTAACAAACATGGAAACTATCTGCACTATCTTACAATTTTTTTTCAAATCTAAAACAGTTCTAGAAAATAAAGTCAACCTTTAAAATTCTACATATGGCAAGAAAACAACTTATGTTTTAAATCCCTGCCTGAGGATATGTTTGTTGATTTTAGAGAGAGAGGAAGGGGAAAAGAGAGAGAGAGAAACATCTGGTTGACTTTCTTATGTGCCCCTATGGGGAATCGAACCCACAACCTAGGTATGTCCTCTGACGGGGGATTGAACCTGAAATATTATGTGTAGGGGATGACACTCCAACCAGCTGAGCCACCCGGCCAGGGCAACAACTCTATCGTTAAAAGAAAAAGAAAACAATTCCCTTTGTCACCAAGTATATAAATAAAAGCTACCAAACATGTTAACAGTGACTGTGTTTGGGTGGTAGAACCTAGGTGACTGTCTTCCTAAGTATTTTTTGTATATTTTCCAAATTATCTGCCATAAACATATACTACTTTTTTAATGTAAAATATAAGCTTAGAGACATTAAATAATGTAACTAAAGCTACAGAGTTAGAAGTTAGTGGCATACAGAGTTGGATGAGAGTTCAGGATGTCCAATTCTGTGAGTCATGAGTTCTTTCCATTATCTTGGGCAATTAATATGACTCTGAATCTTAGCTTTCTTTAAAATGAGAATATTATTACTACCTATTTTGTATAGTGACTGCAATGAATAAATGTAATATTTATCAATACTTAGAGCAGCACTCTAAAAGTAAATAAAATGCTCAATAAAAGCTGCTGCTGTCATGGATCACGATGCTGTTGGCGGTGCCCTGAGCTGCCCGCAAACTCACTGTATCTAGCGATGGAAATGATACTCTAGTAGATGGTTTGTGGTGGTCATATTTTGTGTTTCGCAATAAGTGAAAATCAGCATTACCCATAAGTACATTTCTCCCCCAAAAGCAATAATGCACATGTGTTGGATACTTGTTTTTTAGTAAAACCATAAGGACAAATCAAGGAGTAAAAAACCACAGGTGGCACTCAATAGAAACTAAGTGGCCTATGATAAGAAGCTATTTATTTACAAAAGGGTGTGAAGAAAATAATTTTACCCTAATAGAACTAATAAGAAAATTATTTGGTTTCCATATTTAAAATGTTAAGTAAGATGCAGGGGTTAAAAGCTTGAATTTTTGTTATCGGACCTGGAGTCAGCACAGCTTCAACACCGTTATATTCTGTGAGCTCGCGCAAGTCCTAACTCTCTGAAAATAGTAACACTGAAGTTATTGGGAGCGTTAGCTGAACACGTATGTAAAGTGCTTAATGTGCACAAGGAATCCAGTAAGTGGCACTAGTATCACGCATTAGATTTTGAATAACTTGTTAAATTCATAATACATTACAGAGCTCTCCCCCACCCCATCTTCTACCTGCTATTTCAACTTGCACTCAGATGGGTAAAAATCCATGGTTCTTTGGTCGACTTTCCCATGAGTAACTTCATTGAAATGACCCAGCAAATGTAATTTCATTCAAGGATAGATTCTCAATAACAAAAATATTCATAATACATGAAATTAAATTAACTGCTTCTAGTGGACTAATCAATCTCTAATGACTAAAGCAACATATTTTCAATTATTATTAAAAACAAAGCCTGATGGAATAAGTTTGAGTCAACAAATTTACTCTACTTCTTATTGTAATGTATCTAAGAATTATAGGACATTGAAAAACAATGAAAAACAATGACTTGTGTTGAGATAATAAAAGACAACCAACAAACTACCCATTGAAATGTATTAACTCTAATAAAATAAATTATCCAAATTGAAAAATGGATTAAACTAAGAATAATTTAGGTGGATAAGAAGAATCCACTTCTAAAAACAATCTCTCAACCCCACTTTCCATGTTCCATTTGTAGATGAAGACAAGTGACCAATGTCTTCCGTTCATTGGCATAAAGGCAGCTCTTCTGGGATCTACAACAATTTTATTTGAGGAGTTCTCAAAAGTAATATTACATCTGAGCTAAAAGCCCTGATTAGAAAGTCGAATTATGGCCTTGTGTTCAAGGTGTTATGATTTTTAATCTCATAGAGCACAAAGCACTCAGAATGGACCAATGTGTTATAAATCATGGCCTTTCGACTGTGTGCCAAAGCAGAGTGGCTGTCGCCAAAGCACAGAGCTCCTGATTGGTAGGGAAAAAGTGACTGCAAGCACTACTCACTTTCCTAGGGCTCCAAGAGAGATGAGGATCTTTTTAGTCAACATGTTCTCACACATCCAATTATGACATAGAATTGATTGTGTAAGAGCATCCCTAACACTGAAGTTGGCCAAACTTCATTTTTACTTCTAAAGGGTGTTTGTTTCTTCATCCCAACCTAGTACAGTACATGCTCGCTTTGAGTTCTACCCTCTGAATACAGATCACACACTTCCTCCTTCAATAGTAGATTTAACAAAGGGAAATGAACTGATTGTTTAGAATATCTTCAGGTTAAAGTTTTGTGTATCTTAATTTGGAAGGTTATTTTAGTATTGGATTACTTTGTAATCATTTATTAAATAATGGTTAAAACTCTAGGCTCAAAAAGATGAATTTGAATCTTCAAGCCTCTTTGGATATCTTCTCTGCAAGTAACTTGAATTAAGATATTAAATTGAAGTTAATGTGTGGAAATGAGACCTAGCACGTCCATGTAAGAAAGAAATGGCTATGCTTAGCATAATTTTGAAATAAATCTTAATGATGTTCTCTGTATTGACTCACAGAAGCACAGGGAAAATATTTCATTCATTGGGTATATATTTGGTGTTTTTATATATTGGGTGTTTTTGAAGTAAGGTGTAAAGGATTAAAATAATATACACGCTTTTCTGTTGAAACCAGTGACAGAGTTGTCACTTCCAAACAAAATAAGCAAACAGAAATGTCAATTACCTTAATAGAAGGAAGGGTATTGACAGATGCATCATAAATAACACTAATGCATTGGACTCATTTCTATAAACTGACTTGATTCACCAGGCTATCTAACCTCAAGTCACATGAGGACCAGCTACCTAATTTGTAGTGCTCGGTCAGAATGAAAATGAGGGACAAGCCCCTTTTTTCAAAAAGTATTAAGAGTTTCACAGTGATGACAGCAGCACATTAAACCAAACATGGGGCCTTACTGAGCACATGGCCCTATGCCACTGCACGGTTCACACACCCATGAAGCCAGCCCGGGGTTGCATCTATTTGGTCAAAATTATCTACATTATGATACTATCTAGATAATGTGATCGTGTGCTTACTACACAGGAAAAAGCTAAGGTAGTGTGCTATGTCTTTGAAGGACCTTAAGCAGAGGATATGGATATTATGTCAAGTCCAATGCCAAATAACCCGGACACAGCAAAGTTGATAGAGGGATATAAAGGTCAGATGCCACCATACCCCGTGATCTCTCCCTACATGCATTCACACTTGCCAAGAAGTCTCATATGTTTCTTTGCCAAGTCCTTCTAGGTCCCCACCATGCATTTGCACCCAGACGAAAATATGCCTTTACACAGTTTCTATGTTTAAATAATCTTATAAGGCGAAAGGCACAGGAAATTCCATACATTGATACTATTGATCACTCTTTCTTAACCGAAAGACTATCCAATCTTCTAGGATTTAAACACAAAGAGGAAAAGTTCTCTGGTTTTTATTTCTTGTTGAGGGTTTTTTTTTTTTGTATTTTTATGGTTAATAAAACAGTAAGGAATTGTATAGCAATGAGGTAATCCTAGTGAATGTATCAGTGAGTGCTCTGGCTAGGGAAGTTACTACTGGATAGAAATTTCGTATGTAAATAAATACATAGTGTTGAATTAAAAAGAGATGGACAGGGGAAGATACAGGGTAGGTTAAGGGTGTTTCTAAGTGTAAAATCAATGAGAAGGCTGGAGAGACCACCGGGCATCCATAGTTTGGGGACATGGCTTGATAAAGCTGTGTGTAAATCAGAGGAGTGTTTTTGCCAGAGCCTATGAGAAGTCTCAGGATCAAAAACAGAGTCTTTAAGTAAAAATGGTTCTTCAGTATTTAAAAGATGATTCAATATTTTATGAGACATAAAAAGAGAGAAACGCAGATCAAGATTGTATTGAGATACCGTATCTAACCTATCAGGCTGGCATAAATCCATGAGCCTGACAGCCCAGTCTGACAGCCCAGTCTGACGGTGAGGCTGTGGGGAAAGAGGCGCCTGCACACATTCCTAAGCAGGGTCAGGTAGTACAATGCCTATGGAGAGCGATTTAACATTAGCTATTAAATCTGCAAAATTACTAAAGGTATATACCCTTTGACCTAGCGACCCCACTTTTAGGAATTTATTATCAGATAGATTTGCAAACATTAGAAATGATGTGAGCACAAGGTTGTTTATTATGACGTATTATAATAGCAAAAGATAAGAAGTGACCCATAGAGCTATCATTAGGAGTCTAGTTAAATAAATTATACTACATCAATAAAATGCAACTCTAACCTGCTATTATTCATGCAAGTGCCTCTCCATTCTGAAGAATCACCTGAAGAGCACAGAGGTGGTGTCTTCATTTTCCCGTGCCCACTGTGCCCTGTGCCCGGCACAGTCCCTTGAACATACCAGGCTCCTAGATTCCCAGAAGAGTAGAAACAGAGGCATTTTAGAAAATATCTAGTACATTCTTAAGAACATATTTAAAAGCAAAAAAATTCCTTTCAAATAAAAATCTATATATAAGAAACAGATTTTTAAAAAGAGTTGCTTTGGCTGAAGAGGGAGCCAGGGAGAACACACAAAGGCTAACACGATCATCTCCCCTCCTCTTCCCACGTCTCAGGATCACAGTCTGGAGACTACTGATGTAGTGCAAACTTCATTTTCTAAATGGAGATGGTCCTTATATGGTTTGTTTGTTTGTTTGTTTTTACACTGAATCAACATATCCAAGCAGGGCTGGCGAGCTGCAATATACAGGGTCACCATAATCCCCTGGCCTATGAGAATATCGGTTCTATCTACCTGAATAGGGGGAAGTGTGGGGAGAACAGAATGGTGTAGACTCTACAAACACTTATCCTTTTCCTTCCTAGTGTACATATTTGAAGGAGATCTTAGTTAAGGACAGGAAACAATATCCATTCTGTCTGGTTCTGCTCAGTTTATATCCTTTCTGGAATAAGTTAGGCAGCTGCCCCCTCTCAGGAGAAATGGTCTGGGGCAGAGAGAGCAGCGAGACAGTGGGCACCTAGCCTAGTTTATCAAGGACCATTCGTGGACATCTCCTTATTTGCCAGATTCATGCCAAAGCAGGGAGGAGAGTTCTGAAGGGCTGTTCTACAAGGCTGGAATCCATAGACAATATGGATAGTAATCCTTTAGTAGATTGTGTACTACTGATGCATCTGGCAATGTTCGGAAGGGTGGGACAGATTGATAATAAAGAAATAAGATTATTTCAAAGAAGACAGGTGCTCTGAAGAAAATAAACTAGAAGAATAGTGATTTAGACCAGATGGGAGTAGTTACGTGTCAATAACAAATAACCCCCCACAAATCTGTGTCCTAAGAGAACAAAGTTGTAGTTTTTATCTTACACATGCCCCTTTGTACCATATATCAGTACGGCTCTGTTCCCTGTTGTCCTCACACACGGATAACCCAGAGGCTGATGGGACTACACCATCACAGCACTTTCATCTATGTCGTGTAGGCTAAAACTTGTCCCACAGTTCTACCCAACTGCAAGAGTTTGAGAAAAGCATTATTTTCTCATGTGTCACGAAAGAAGATGACACAGGGGGAGGGGTACGTAGGGAACACAAGGGCTGATTAAGGCAGTCTAGCAAAGGCTTTAGAAGGAGGTAATATTTGAGCTGCGACCTGAATAATGAGAATGAGCCTACAAAGTGAAAAGCAGTAGGAAAGGCATATCAGACAGAGGGAATGGTGAGTGCAAAAGGTCCTTAAGCCAAAGTGATTGTACAATGAATGAAGGGCAGCACAGTGAGAGCACAGCAAGGGAGGGAAATCGTGGCAGGTGGTGTGGCCACTGAAGCCAAATGGTGAAAAGCCTTGAGGACCATGATCAAGGATCTAGATTTCGTCCAAAATGTGCCCCAAACTCAAGCTGACAATTGCTTCTTCTTTTAACCAAAGCAAAAAACCCATCTCTATGTTACTCAAAAAATAAAAATTCACATTTTGCTTTTCAGAGTTTCTGTTTCTCAGACTAAATTCAGCCTTTACCTTTTTCATATTCACCTCAGGTTCACCCTTTTCTAAGCACTTGAAATACCGCAGAACATCCTGACAGGCTTCACAGTGTTTCCTGGAAGTTTTTACCTCAGTTCTGCATTTTCTCAAGCCTCACTTCACAGCCTTGATCAGCACCCAGATCTGTGCTCTTAGCTGCTGACAGAACACACATCCTCTGAAAGGGCCAGAAACAAGGAAGTTACCATTCTGAGAAAAAAAAGGACAAATTTTATTTTCTTATCAGAGAAACATCTCTTCTCTATTAGAGCCTAGTATTTTTAGAATGAAACCAAATATAGAAAGCTTTTTACTCCCTAAAGAAAATATCTAGATTGATTGATGTTCTGGAGTTTACTGAGTTTCCAGAGTAGCTTTCCAGAGGAGGAGATCTTGAGACCTTTATCTTCCACACCATTTCTGTTTAATAAAAACCTCTTCAAGTCCAAAACATTGTTCCCTGCTCTCCGGGGAAAGAGAAATACCATACAATCTCACCTTTAAGTGGAACCTAATCAACAAAACAAACAAGCAAGCAAAATATAACCAGAAACATTGAAATTAAGAAAAATCTGACAGTAACCGGAGGGGAGGTGGGAGGGGACAATGGGGGGAAGAGGGGGAGGGTTTTCAGGAACAACTATAAAGGACACATGGACAAAACCAAGACTGGGTGGAATCAGGGGAGGGAGGTGGGGATGGGTGGGGTGGGGAATGGTAGGGAAAAAATGCAGGCAACTGTACCTGAACAACAATAACATAATTTGTTAAAAAAAGAATAAACATAATAAAACTAGGCAAATTCCTCTGAGCCTCAGGTTTCTTATCCATAAAATAGGCATGATCAGTAAATAGAACAAAACCGAATGTTGACATGATAGAGCTACCACCAAGTGGACTCCCCTCCCCCCACTTCTGGCCAGTTGGCTGCCTCATGAAGACACCAGGCATTTTCTCAAAGGTCCACTAGAGAAGCATCCTCAGCCCTATGGCCTGCACAACAGGAGGTTTTATGGACTATTTAGTGAAGGTCACTAATGTGAATAACTACTGTGTGAAATTTGGCTGAGCAGCTCACCTGGGAAGAATAGACTGCTAAATAGTAATATATTTTTTTAAATCCTTACCAAAGGATATGTTTACTGATTTTAGAGAGAGAGGAACGGGAGGAGAGAGAGAGATTGAGAGAGACAGAGAGATATCAATGTGAGAGAGAAACTTTGATCAGATTCTTCCTATGCATGCCCTGACCAGGAATCAAACTCACATTTTGATGTACGGGACAATGCTCCAACCAACTTAGCCACCCGGCCAAAGCTAAATACCAATATTTTTGTTTAGGGAACTCTGCTAGGGTCTCCCTAATATCTTTCCTATAGTAGCGTATAATAATTAAACATGCAAACTTTGGAGTCACGTAATCTCATATCCAATCACAGCTCAACCGCTTACTGGCTGTTATTCAACCTCTGCGCTTCATTTTCTGTTGTTTAAAAATGGGGCTTGTTTCATCAGGTTAGTATAAGGATTATGACATATTTCATGTAAATCTGTCAGCACAGTACATGATCCATGGTAAATCTCAGTAAACATTAACTGTCACCTCATCATCCTCATTAGCATCATCAACAACCGAGAAGAGTGGAGAGTCACTACTTAAGTCCTCTCACATGATTTGGGCATGGCGGTTATTTGGTTTCCAGCTATGAGGCTTAAACATTTAGGAGTTATTTCAAACAGTAGATTCCAGCAAGAGAAGCAATGCTGGAACTTCCTTCAGACTTTCGATCTTCACTATGAGGAATTTCTTCCTCAGTTACACTTTTTAAACTTTTGCCCCTCTCCTTTTGTTTATCCATTTGTTTGTGTTTTCCTTTCCTACGTTAAGGTGAAGAACCTCTTTCGTGTCACAACCCTTTGTAACTGAGGTTTGCTTTTTGACAACTCTAAGCCTTCTTGTTTGCAAATCCCAGCACTGTGTAATGCATGGGAACTGAAGTCAGGTTCTAGTTTCAAGATAATTCTATCTGATGCTATTATGAAAATTAAATAATATATTGTGAAATTATGTGTAAACAGTAGGGTTCTATTCAAGTGTGAGCCATTATTATAGTCATTTCCTTATAATTCTCAAACATTATAAAACTTTGTCACTCAAACTATAAAACTACCTGGGATAACTAGTCTGACTAGTTTTAAGCGAGGCCAGCTGCGGGTTGTACTCTGTTCTATGTCCAACAGCATTAGAACTGCCTCTGGAACAAGTCATAGAAACCAGAGGCTGGGCAATGAACTCTAGATGACAGTTAAAGAGCAGAGGTGCGCAATTTGCTTCCAATACTCTTCCCAGTTGCGCTAAATTCATAAAGCCATTAAAATGCTTAAGCCCACAACAGGTGGATGCCAGTATGGCTCCTCTGACTCAGCAGATGATAATTTCATGATTAGTAGCTTTTTCAGCTAAACTCTATTCTAAAGACCCACCATTTGGTCCAAAAAAATAAACCTGCTTTTACCTGAATTGCTCATATAAGCATTTTTACCAGAAAATAATATGTTTCTATATAAAACCCCAAAATACTAGGAATTCTTCCATTTTTTCCACCTGTTATAGTGCTAGACACCCAATGCATGGCATAAAGAAAAAGAGGAGAGGTTATCTGAGCCTGTCTTACTGCTCCCTTTTTTTTCTTCTCTTATTGTAAACACCTTACTTTAGGCTCTTGTCATATCAAGAGCGGGTTATCAGAAAAATCTCCTAACCAGATTCCATTCCTCTATGTAAGATGCTGAGCACGTAGCACACACATGTATTAATTCCTTCCCCTGTACAACTCTATCCAACTTTTACATTCATTCACTAAAATAGTCAATATACCAAAAGTAGACTCTGTGTGTCTGTGTGTATATATGTACATATGTATACATATATATTAAATATACACTAAATAAGTAAACATTTAAAATCTAAACACCAAAATTCTAGAAAAACAAAAGACAGTATATCAACTCTTTGGAAAAATAATGTTTGATGCCTCAATTAAATTGAAGAAGTTATATTAAAAAACAGGATCATTAGAACTTGATATTTATAATAAAAACAACCTAGAAATAAAGTAGACACCAATATTTCCAACAAATATTATTCACAGAGGATTCCCATCTATAGTATATTTTAAAAATCACACAAGATGGTCAGAAAAGCCATTGATATTCCAATAGATAAATTAGCAAGACACAATCGGATACTGTACCATAAGAAATATAATTTGCAAATAAATAAGTGGAGGAAGTGTTTAATGTAGCTAGCAATAAAAATAAATACAAATTAAATGGGGAAGCCAATAGAAAAATCAATAGAGAGCACAGGTATGCAGTCAGGCTCTACTTCAGATTCTGCCTTGGCCACTTCCCAGTTGTAAGATTTTGCAAAGTGTTTACATCTACTAATCTCAGTTACCTCATCCTGTGATCATAATCACATCACATGCTTATCTGAGGGATTAAATAAAATAATCCTGGCAAAGTATCTAATAAAAATACCCAACACAAAGTAAGTGCTTAATAAATGGCTGTCAGCATGGTGACTATTGCTACCATAGCTCTTACCATGCAAAACCTAAGAAGTTAACATAATGCTTAAAAAGTTCTCATTCAGCATTGCCAAGGTGGTAGTGAAACCAGTGTATCCAATCAATAGTGCCTTTTTAAATTGGTCTAACCTTGGAAAAGTTCAAGCATAAAATGTTCATATACATTATATTTTGTGAACGTATCCTAGGGTAATACAATAAGAAAAAGGTTAAGTTATTGATCTGAGCATTTTTTATAAAGTTAAAGCAACAGCATAATATTTGACAATTCAAAAAATATGTACTAAAACTCAGACACCAGTGGCAGATTATGTAGCCACTAATGACATGGTTGAAATAATATTGAATGGGATAAAATAGATGATTGAGCCCTGACTGGTGTGTCTCTGTGGGTTGGGTCTCATCCTACAAACTGAAAGGTCACCAGTTCAATTCCCAGTCAGGGCATATGCCAGGGTTATGGACCAGGTACCTGGTTGGGAGTGTGCAAAGGGCAGCCAATCCATGTTTTTCTTGCATATCAATGTTTCTCTCCCTTTCTCCCTCCCTCATTGCAGCATTACTTACAATAACCAAGATCTGGAAACAGTGCAAGTGCTGCCCATCAGTAGATGACTGGATATGAAAAAGCTGTAGTACATTAGCACAATGGAATACTACTCTGCCATAGAAAAGGAATTCTTACCTATTGGGACAGTATGGATGGACCTGGAGAGAATTATGCTAAGTGAAATAAGCCAGTGAGTGAAAGGCAAATACCATATGATCTCACTTATATGTGGAATCTAATGAACAAAATAAACTAATAAACAAAATAGAAACAGAAGTATAGAACAGACTGACAAGTGTTGGGTGGGGGTGGGGTGTTGGGGGGATGGGTGAAGGGGTTAAACAAACAACTATAACAAACATGTGTGTGTATATATGTGTATATATACATATATAATATATATGAACATACACACAGACAAATGTGATAGCTGGGGGAAAGGGGTGGGTGGAGGTGAAAGTGGGCAAAGGGGGCATAAATGGGAAATTGAAAGAGAATTTACTTGGGCTCTGAGAGCATGGATTCAGTGCACAGATGATGTTTTATTGAGTTGTACACTAGCAACTTGTATGGTTTTATTAACCAATGTCACTCCAATAAATTCAATTAAAAATTAAAATTATAAATAAATAAATAAATGTAGATTATTGTGTTTGCAATATGATTTCAATCAGGTAAAGAGGTCTTTACATTCTAGAATCAGGTTCAAGTTTCAATACTTGAATGTCTTAGAGCAAGTTAGAATTTGGGGTTATAAATGACATCTCAGTCAATTTATAGTTAAAATAAAATTCAGAATGCAGCCTGGGAACCCAACTTCAGTTCAGAATGTCACTTCTGTAAGAGTCATTAAATTTCAATAAATTCACTTAAGACATAGCATTTTAATGCCATATTTGTTCATTCACATATAGAAATACATATATATATATGACTTTTTAGTGTGATTTGATCTTGTATTTAAATAGTCTCAAAATATATGAATATAATTTGTTCCTATATAAGTCAAAAGGTAGGAAAAGCTTTGTAAAGAATGATCAATGAAACCTTTATAAGAGAAAACATAGGAAAATCCTGAGGGGATTGTAATTGAATATGTACATTCCATTAGATATAATTATTAATGCTGCTTAGATCACTTTTAATAGCATTGAAAAATGCTAAAACAACGATATATGGAAAAATATCACATAACATTTAATAGAGTGTATTTTCACTACATTTAATTAAAATAATAATCATAAGTTGAAACCCACCTATACTTCCTTTTGTGAACATTTCTCTAGAGTTCCCTGTGGCTCTAAACCCACCCTGGCTTTCTGATTTAACCATTTGATCACACTACCCTGTTCCCTGGGACATATTCTGGTGGCATATCTACTTATTCAGAATTCAAATACAGACACTTAATTGGTGATTATTACATACCAATCATGGTCCTGAAAGCTGGGGACACAAAAATGAGTAAGGTTTGGTGCCAAACCGTCACGACTTCCTGTCCAGGAAGGGCTCTGGGCTCAGCAGCACAGCAATGCGGTAAGTACAATGGCACGACTGTACGATGGGGGTGTTCGCACAGTGCTCCGCGAGCTCAGCTCTGTATTTGGTGATTCTCTGCAAAGCCTTGCGTGAGTAGCTGTTCCAAAGAGTTACTGATCACTCAGTTGACTGAAAATAAACTAAATAAATGCACTCAACTAAACAAATGATTCAGCTACAATCTTCGGAATACCAGGTCATGTCAATCAACTTAATGAATAGTAGTTGATTCTACTTCTAGTCACATACGTGGAAAAACTGCTGGCAAGGGAACCATCAGTGTCTTGAAGAAGAGAAATATTTTTAAACTGATAATCTTCTCTCATTACAAATTAGAGTTTCCTAGAAAACATTTCATGTGCATAAAAATCATCTGAAAGATTTATTTTAAAAAATGTAAACCTAGTATCTTTACAGTGAGTAACAGGAAAAAGCACCTGAAGTTATTCAGATGCAGTAATACAAAGAGCATACCTTAAAATATATCATTTAAAATAATATATAAAATATATTTTGTAAAGATAATGTTCTACACAATATCTTTGAAACAGTACCCTAATTAAGGAAAAGACTTTTACAAAACAGTCAAAGCAGGAAAATGTTAAATACTAGATTTTTTGTTTAAAAAATGTCCTCACTGTGTATGTAGGCTGTCAACATTTCATATTCGGTCACTTGTTAAGGTAGAAGACAATGTTGCGAGATTGATTTTTATCATTTGAGGTCTAGCTCTAGGCTAACCTAAAATGTATCCTTGGAAGGGCATTAATCAAATTCTCCTGTAGACCTTCTTGTCAGTGACAGGCACACCTACTGTTTTACTGACTGATGACTCAAAATCCTGAAAGCAGAAAGTTATGGGAAATAAAATTTGTAATTAACTTTGGGAACATGCCTTCCTTCTAATTGCCTCTAATTCACAAGTTAAGATTTGCTCATAAAAATTGCAGCACTTTTGAAAAGCAGTCATAGTCAAGAGAAGGAAAAGTGCTGAAGACAAAAGAGTTTTTCATGTGGAAAATCGGTTCCAGCGTGCAGTAGTGTTAGCTGGGTTGTTTGCTATAACATCTAGGTTTGTTATGCGGGATTTGTAATGTGTGTGCTGGTACCAGTGCTCACAATGCAGAGGAAGCATAATATACTGGAGGAAAAACTAAGACTTTATTTCTGGTCGCACCTCCACTACCAATAAGTTCTGCAACCCAGTTAAATCTCTTACCCGCTATGAGCATCAGTTTCCCCATTGTGGCATTGTGTTGACATTGAACAATGCACATAATGGACTGGGAATATCGTACCAGCATTGCCCAGCACAGTCTTTGTTCCTAATAAGGGCTTAATTAATATTTGGTAAACGAATGAATGAACCAGTGAAATTGCACCGAATAAAATGTATGGTTCGGTAGTTTATTTATGGTTCTATGAAATTAAGCACGCCAAATCTTGGTCAGCCAGTCAATGACCACTCACTTTGACCTCTCGTGAACAGAGGTTATAGAAGAATCAGAGGGTTCTGGTTGAGGAGACGATAAGAAGTAGGTGCTGTATCCTCAGGTAGGTGTAGACTAGAACCTGATTGTAAACCTTGGTACAAAGGAAAACAAAGAGCCAGGTCTGATAAAGGCTTCCTGAGGGAGGAAGTGGGTTGAGATCTTGAACCAGGTAAGGTTAATGCATGGGCAGATGAGGGGTCTGTGAGAAGAGATAAAAGCAGAAAAGGATAAGTCATATTCGTGACAGAACAGCCAGGTTCACTTCACTAGGAACAAGATCTTGAAACAGCTGGGGCCAGTGGATGGCTGGAAATTGTTAACGCGGAATTTTAATGACTGACAATTTGTCATCATATTTTCATCAGGCATAGCAAGGGTAGAAAAGATGTTCTCAGAACTTCACTGTCCAGTACGGAAGCTACTAATTTCATGTGGCTACCGAACACCTGAAATGTGACTGGTCCACACTGAGATGTGCTATATGTAAAGCTCACACCAGATTTCAAAGACATGGTACCAGAAAAACAGGAATGCAAAATATCATATGAATGCGTTTTTTATTAATTACATGTTGAAATAATAATGTTTGGGATATGGTAGGTTTAATAAAATGTATTGCTTAAATTCACCTGTATTGCAATCTACCTGTTTCTTTGTACTCTTTTAATGTGGTTACTTAAAACTTTTAATCATATTGGTGAATCACGTTAGGTTTCTATTGGACAGTGCCGCTGTACATAGCTTTTCCCAGTTAGTCACCAGTAGTATATTGCAGAAGTAAGAGCAAAATATCGAGGGCACTGGCTAACAGGTTCAGTAAGACACAGGAGAAAATGAATCAGCAGTTGAAAAATATATATAATACTTACTATATATTCACAAAATAAATTAACATATTAGAAGTTTCTATTCTGGAATGTCACCATTTTTATAAAACATATAGATTAAATAAATTTAAATTTATATTCGCAGATAAATATATTAGAAATTTCTAATCTGGAATAATATCATGATCATAAAATATATAAATTAAATCACATTTAAAACTCTGGACTTCCTGCCTAATAGAGAAGTTGTACCCACTAATCATATTTCTTTCATGCTTTTATAACTCTTTCTGAATGTGAGAGTTCTCAGTGACCCCACATGCCTGCTGATCTCAAGCCTGGAGATTATCTAACAACTTCATAAAGGATTTCATATCCAGTCACTTCGGCAGTTTCAAGATTTAACAGTCCAGGGCACATACTAAATGCTCAATAAATATTTTTTTGAGTGGGTGAAAAATGCATTTGAAATAAGACTGTTACAAGTAAAATAAGAGTAAATGGGCTCAGAAAGTATCCAGGAACTCCCATTCATAAAGAATATAGGACTTGTAGACAATGAGTTGACTGTAAATTCATGAAAATGCCATTTACAATATTAATTAACCTGGAGGACATTATGATAACTGAAGTAAGCCAGAAAGACACATGCAACATGATCTCACTTTTATGTAGAATCTAAAGTTGTTAAACTCACAAAAACAAAGAGTACAATGGGGATTGCCAGGAGCTAGAGGGTAGGGAAAATGGGGAGATATTTGTTAAAGGGCACAAAGTTTTCAGTTATGTAGGGTGAATAGTTCTGAAGCCCTAACATATAGCATGGTGTCTATAGCTAATAATACGGTATTTTTTTACTTGAAATTTGCTAAGACCATAGATCTTAAGCATTCTCACCACATACACACAAAAAAATTGTAATTATGAGAGGTGATGAATAAGTTCATTAGTTTGATTATGGTAATAATCTTACAATACATATGTATTTCACAACAGGTATCATACAGCATATATATATATACACATATATAATTATATATCAAGTTGTACACCTTAAATGTATACAATTTTTATTTGTCAATTATACCTCAAAAAAAGCTAAGGAATAAAAAAGCATAGGACTTAATGGAAGGACTTTGCACTATCTATTTGGGTCACTCAGAATCTCCTTGCTTCTTTTCTGATAAAGCCACAAGAAATATGTGTTTCTCAGGCCCCTCTGAGATGAAATGGGAGCCAGAACTCTGGTTTTGAGACTCTTAGTAAAGTGGTCCTCCCTCTACATCCAACCATTTCTTAGTTTTTCAGAGCCGAAAGAAACATGTAGAATTACCTACATAATGGTTCTCTGGGGATATCCATTATATAAATGTCACACCCATAGAAAACAGGTGCTCACTGTACCATATTCCACCTCTCTCTCTCCTACTATCTAGGAATTCATCTGGAGGTTGTGATGCAGCCCCTGAAAATTGCTAAGTTGGACTCCTCTATGTTCCCCGACCTATACTCTACTTCCTCCAGGGAGGGAGGGACAAGGTTCTCCCTTTCCTAGACTGCAGTAAGACCAGGCTGGCCCTCAGTTTGGGCTGCAATAGCAAAAGCTATCAACAGCTTTAGAGAGACCCTCCCTGAGCCAAAGTCAAGAGGCTGAGGAGGACAACCTGAGGATAATTCCGTGGAATCCTCCATGGCAGCTGAGACTACTTACTGCTGGGCGAAACTTCTCTGATCGAGGAACCCTTTGGAAAAAAGCCCATGCAGCCCCTGACAAAGCTCTAGGATTCCCCCATCTTTAGTATTTCTGTATTGTCCACAGTGAAGTCATAGGCCAAGAATGAGGATGAATAACCTTTCACTGGGTCAGGTTCAGATGGACACATTACTAACTGGTGATGGTGCTGGATGTTATGTTTGAACTTTCCTGTTTATTGTTAATAATATCCACACAATTGAAAAGGAACTGCACAGATAATATGACAAAAGAAAACTTTCTTTCTTGGTTATTAAATATATGTTTTACAGCTGCATTTATATTTATAACCTAATTAGCTTTTTAAGATATTGTGTGGTGATTGCAGGGGTGGGGGTATAAGGGGGGTAAATGGCAATGGAAAGCATACAATAAAAATCATATTTGAAAAAAATAAAATAAAAAATTGGCATGCACAAATTGCATTGTAACTTTAGCTAGAAAAAGACTTCATTAACCTTGGGTTGTTTTGATAGAATTTGTGACTTTAAAAAATAAAATAAAACCAAATCTCATGGCCTTGCTAGAGATGGGTCCCATAGAAAAATTTCTCTTCCAAACCTTAGTGGACTCCAGCAACCAGGAATGTAAGGGTTCCTCACAGGAAAAATAAAAATGTGGAGAAAATACTCTGTCAGTGAGGTTCAGCCAAAATTAGAACCCATGCTAACTATTTTAACCAGACATAGACTCACTATAAAGAATTGGGTGCTAATAAAACTATTGGAAATTCTGGAAGAGTGAAAGTCAGCAGGAGCTGCCATAGGTTCAGATATCGTGGTCACAAGAGAAAGGAAGGGGCTGCCACCCAAAATCGGAAACATGCAAGTAGCTTCTGCCACCTTCTCTGCTTCTTGCAGCTCCAAGACGGGTGAGATCACAACTACTCACATCTGGACACGTGGGAAGCCTACTCATAAGACCACTACCACTGCCCGGGACAGAAAAAACTATTGGCAGAGCCTTGCCAATTTGAAACCCTGCTAGTAAAATAGCTGAAAAAACATAGCTCCCCAGCTTCCACCTGTGGCATTCCATGGGAAAGTTCATAAGGGTGTGCCAGTGACAATTCTGGCTGATACCAGAATTACTCCAGCAGGCAAGCAAACCTTCAAACCCATCTTCCTCAGAAAAGAACCCGACAATACACCTCTTCTGTCACTGAGAAAACTCTAAGAACACAATTACTTTTCCAGGGCGTATGATCATCTCCCCAGGCATTTTGTGACCCTAGAAGATGAAGGAGTCCCCCCTGACAAGTTACGGAGAAAATGCTCATAGCCAGCGTAACAATATTACAGAACTTCTACCATTGAGACACACTCTTAAAGGAGCTTTGTGTAAAATGTTAATGGAACATTTTCTTCAACAATAAAAATCCCCCTTAAAGGAACACCAGAAAGAAAAGAGGAATCTCTCTGTTTAAGGTTAGATTCATTCTCCTCAATGTTCTTAGGAAATTTTAATTTTGTTTTCTTGACAGATGGTCAAATCATTCAGATCAAGAAAAATGACAAATACTTCATATATTTCCCAAAGATAGCACTTTAGGAAAGTATCATATTTCATCTTAAAGAATGTTAGGTTCTCCTTCTTCCTCTGATTTTTCGGTTTTTATTCTTTCGGTTTCAGTTAAAAACGACCTTTTCACTGGGGGGTTTCCATGCATGGTTCTTTTTCCAGAATAAGAGCCAAAGTTTTCCCAATTACACGAACTTATAAAAGGTTTTCCTTTCCTCTAAAAGAATTTTTAAAAAACTGTTCTAATGCCTTTTTTCCAAATCTTTCTTAGACTTAATATCTTAATAAGAAAAAGGCATACGATAAAGAGCTGTCAACTGAAAAAGTACCATACCTTAATATTTTATTAATTGTATCTTTCGTGTAAATCATTTAAGGACCTTTGAAAGGATGCGGTAATAAATGCACCCTTGGGTCTAAGAGTGCATCTTCTCCGTAATGGTGTAATGAATCCACCTCCACTCCACACTAAAATATATTTTTACCAGGGAATATGTATGCATGTGAAAGGTTACAGAGAAGATATTAAGTAGAATTGTTGCAGGGTTGAGGCAGGAACAAGCAAGCTAGAGCCTGCCCTACTGTTGGGGAGAATAATTTAGATTTGTTTATATCACATAGCTCACACTCTTCCCTATCATCTTCAAGAACCAGGTTTAGGATTATAAGTGGGTAACTTGCCCTTTAAGCTGCCTGCAACCATCAGTGCTAATGACAGAAGACATTCCCAGGAAGTCATTTCAGGAGCAGAGAGCTCCCTGGGGAGAACTGGCTATCAGATTGAACAGATAATTGAATTGTTCTCTGGTACTACCGGTCACAAACCTTCTGAGGGTTCCAGGCCAAGGCTGCTCAGGCCCAGAGCTTCCATACTTCTCCATCCAATAGGTGAAAAGCTATGATGGCTTCCCAATGCTGGCTTGCTCAGCCAACCATGGACCATGGCATTGACAGGACTGGCCTTATCTGCCAGCTGTGGTTTACTGACCAGTGTGAATCAAGGCCCAGAGGAAATCTAGCTTAGTTTGAACGAAATTATAGCCTTTGTCCTTGAGTGGTTATGTATAAGCTACTGCTCTGTCTACTATAAATCTTAGTATGTGCTCACTTCATAAAGGAGTGGTCCAGAGCCGTATTCTCTGGGTTTCAACCCTGTTCTGCCATGCACCACCTGTGTGACCTTGTAGAGGTTAATTAACCTCTCTTAGATTATTTCTTCACCTGGAAATTTGGGATGATAATGATAGTGCATTCCTTACGTCTTTATTAACAGGATTACATGAAGTAATGCTGCTGACATGTTTAGCACAGAGGTTATCACACAGCAAGCACTCAAAACATATATTTTTAGTACTTTTATCATACAGGATTTGTGTTTCTCATGTCTATTATTTATTTCTTAAAATGTTAGTGTGAGAGAAAGAGAAATACTATATGAATCATGGAAAGACTAAAGTTGAAAGAAATTAAATAATCAACCTAGAGCAAGTAAAATTGAAGTAGCATTTTACTAAAAAAAAAAAAAACAGTCAATTTTGGGTAATAAACAATTTGCTGGATTTTATGAGAGAGTTATTCCATACATCTGATTAACTAACAGTCCATGTTATGTGGTCAGCATTATTTTCTACCAGAACTCAATGCTGGGTTAATCAGGGATTAACCTACTTACAGGGGTGTACTTACAATTGGTCTAGAGTCTCCTAAAGTAAATAGAAAAGTTATTGCAACCACAGAGTACCTTTTCCTGTCCTTACCCTGTAAAATAATGTGACTAGCCCATCACATACATGGCTTCTTTCCACCTTCAGACCTAGAGCTTTTTTAGCGGTAACTGTTAAATCTTTATTATCTTGTATCTGAGGAATGGCTGTGAACCTTGAAATGAACAAGGTGTAAATACTGCAGGAAGATCATTTTCAGCTGATAACTATCTACTCACCTATTTCACAAGAGAATAGCCATATCAAATTCCTGAGAAGACAAACACTGTAACCTATTTTTACATGAACCTTTCCTTTGTGACTATTAAAGAAATTCACAGCCCTTCCCAGAGGCAAACATTATTTCTATTTTTTACCTCTGGCCCAGGAGCTAAATGAGTTACCCAAGGTCATAGTGATCCAATTACAGGGCCAGAAAAGGAGTCCCCTTTGGATTCTCACACCTTTGCTCTCTCCATCAAGCATCTTCATTGGTTCTTCAAACTAGGAAATGGGGTGACAGTGGGAGCATGCTGACTATCACTGAAGAGTTTTCGGTCTTTTCAAATCCCACTTGGATATATATGGGTGCATAAAATTAGAAACTTCTCTATATAATAAAGCCAAATGTTACTAGAAACACTGACATTTTGAAATTGTAATCTAAAATTTGTTAAATGTCCTACCATTGTAGTAGGTATATAACTTTTTTGAGGGGGGGCAATAATTTTTATCGACAGGTCAGAGAAGGAGCCAGAGGTAAAGGTTCTCTGCCCACACCTCTACACAGGAACATCCATCCCTCTGCTGGAGGCAGGAAGCCCAAGGAGCCGCGGGACCCGGGCAGCCTTGGTGGTGGGCAGGTTGTTGGAATAGGCATCCTGGCCCTCAAGCAGGCGGCAGTAGGTGGCGATCTCCTGCTCCAGCTGCATCACTGATGTCCATGAGCTGCTGGTACTCCATGTTCTGTTGCTCGATGTCAGCACAAACATCACTGGATGACTTCTGAAACCAAGGCGGAGCAGGACTTGCGCATGAGCGTGGAAGCTGCTATCAACAGCACGCTCAAGGTGCTGGACGAGTATATACCTTGCTAAGATAACTTTGGAAAATAGCCCTCATATATTGAAAAATATATGTAAATACAGCAAATTGCCCTCGCACTATAGAATTCCACTTCCCCTGCTCTCGTCCCCACTCACATGTTTTTCTAAATTAACTACTAAAGCTCCCTAATTTTATAGCATGTGAGTGAAATATTTAATGACTTCTTTTTCCAGTACAAAGGTCTCTTGAAAGATTGGGAGAGTTTTGCCATCCATAGCTGCTTCTGTATTATAAAACAAACGATAAGGATTAACAACAAATCTGTGAGTCAGAGATTAATGCTACTAAAAACATCAGCCATGCCTTTAGAATCTAAAAATACACCAACATCAAACTATGAAATGCTCTTGACGTCAATGGAAGACACGGGAGACAACTGAGATCATTTTATAACCCTCCCATAACTGCCTCCAAGATAAACCTGTGCTGTGGTTTTTCATGTCAGGATCATAAAAATACCCTTCTGGACTTCACAAACAGTCACCCATTAACCACACAGTGCATGAAATCCTTGTAAACTATGAGTCATATGACCAACCCTGGACAGTATACACAATCGCATGCTCTGAACTAAAATAAATTATATCGAGGGACCTAGAGAGAGGTTCCATTTCTCTTTTTAAATATGCAGCTGTTACTTTTAAGGAATTTAAGTTTGAACCTAAGCTACTGAAAAATATCCTCAAAGCTAACAGTTTTTTCAATTTGTCAAAAATTCAATAAAATTAATTCAATTGTTTGAATATCTAGTCAACTATACCAGATTTCTGTTTGTCTCAGGCTCTAAAAACATTGTTTGAAGTCACCTTTTACAGCCTAACGAAGCTACCTTTTCATCTGGAATTTAACAACAGCAACCGCAACAGAAAGAACGGATTCCTTCTCTGCTTTCCAGTGAGCAATTGCACTGGAAGCCTTTTCCTCTCTCTAGCTATATTTAAAATAAATAGACTAACGTGCAAAAAGTGGCTGGTTCAATGAGAAGGAAAACTAGCCCCAACTTTTATACTTCACTGACCTGTGGAAATTTGAAACTTAGATTGAAGCTAGAAAGCCCATGTAGACATAACTTCTGGCACACCTGATGTAGCTCATGGATTTAAGATCCCATGAGATTTTTCTCCACTAACATCATGTCCAAAGGCCAAATACACATAAACATCTTATTTGTGTGTGAACAGAATTATGGCTCTATAACACCACTTATGGAGCAGAACATAATTCATGATATTTCAGTCATTATAAACAAGAATAAAGAAATACTATTATTTCACCATAGAGCATTTAGCAGAAAAATAACAAATGTTAACCAACTTCACTATATTGCAATATATCTAATGTTCTGCATAAAATGACATTTTTTAATGTTCTTAAGATGTCAAAATAAATTATGCTGACTGGAGGTATTGATGATACCTTGGGAGTTCTACCTGGTAGCTGGTATTATGGGGTATTACACATACAATAAAGTGGATTTACAAGGTCTAGAAATTGCCTTATCCAATCTATTGGGAGCAAGCAGCTGAAGAATAAAGACAAGGCCAAGTGAACTTAGGTATTTGACTAATACAGACAAACTGGATTAGATCATTTCTAACTTCCATTGTATTATATGGCCTTCAAATTCCAGAGCAGTGGACCTGTGTTTCCCAAGTCAAAGTAACTCTGTCTGAACAAATTCTCTTGAAAAGAGAGGGAGGCCAGGTGAAAAAGTTAATAGAGTAAATAAAAAATGTTAGTTATAAAATAGTCACAGGGGGGTCACTTTGTAAATTATATAAATGTCTAACTCCCATGCTGCACACCTGAAACTAATATTGAATGTCAACAGTAATTGAAAAAATAAATAAAAATAAAATAAAATTGATAGACAAACAAGAAAAAGTAATTAATTCAAACTGAGAGATTTACTGAGGGGAAAAAAACAAAACTGAATTCCAAAAGAGGTTACTGATGGTGGGCAATGCTGATCAAAAAGAAATGAATCATAAATAATAGCACATCCAATGCCAGGACCGGGGTAATGCAAAAATATATTCAAGTACCAGACCATTGACTGCCTGGTATGCTTATGCCGTAGTCTAATCTTGTCCTCTGAGCATCCCTTGTGTCTCAGGGATAATAAGGGAGGTAATACTTTATTCTGAAGGGTCATAATTCTCTAGAATAAATAAATATGCTTCCTAATGTAGGAATAACCCCACCAATAGAGTTCAGCTATCTTAGGTTTCCTCAGTGAAGAGCAGTCTGTTGTGTATATTACTGACAACAGACCAGCTTGGTCCCGCAATCGGCCTGACAAATAGACAAAGCACAGTATCACAGTACATCAGAACTGCTCCTTGACACCAAAGGCCATGTCTTTATATTTCCCCAAATTACTTCAATCTTGCAACGCTTGATGGAATTTGCTGAACAGGTTATCTCAAACATCATTTAGTACAATTTTTCACCCAAAGCAGGAATAAATCCTAACCAACAAAAGTCCCCATTCAACTACGTGTTCATGAAAATAATGTTTTGCTCATGGGATCTAAACACTAAAAGCCCTGATGAATGAATAAAGTTTTTAAGATATATTGTTGGCCAGAACAATAGACCAAAGAGATTAAATTTAACCAATTGATTTAACCAATGAGATTATGTTGAAAAGAAATGTAATGTCCAGAATTTGGTATAAATGCATATGCTCTACAGCCTATTCAAAGAAGTAGAAGACAATTAGACTAAAGACATAGACTGGAGGATATGTCAGATCTTTTTTTTTTTTTGGTTTCATGTCTAATTTTTATTCTGAAATGTAAAGCTCTTCTGAATTAAAGTACAGTTGACACACAATATTGTATTAGTTTCAGGTGGAGAACATAGTGAGATTTAACACTTATATACCTTACAAAGTGATCACCACAAAACGTCCACTATCCATCTGTCACCATACGAAGTTATTGTGTTATTGATACTATTAATATTCCCTATGTTGTACTTTACATCCCCATGACTTATTTACAAGTTTGTACCCCCTAATCCCCTTAGCCTTTTCTCCCATACCCCCACCACCCAACCCTCTGGCAATTATCGGTTTTTCTGTATCTATAGGTCAGTTTGTTCTGTTTGTTCATTTTAGTTTTTTAGATTCCACTCCTAAGTGAAATGATACAGTATTTGTCTTTCTCTTACTTAATTTCACTCCACATTTTCCCTCTAGGTTTATCCCTGTTATTGCAAATGGCAAGATCCATTTTTTTTTATGTCTGAGTAACACCCCAGTGTGTTGTGTACTCCTGTGCACACACCCACTTCTTTATCCGTTCATCTAGTGATGAACACCTGGGCTGCTTCAGTGACTTGGTTTGTGTAAATAATGCTGCAGTAAACAGAGGTGCACGTAGCTTTTTGCACTGTTCCACTTCTGGGGGCTCATCTGAAGAAAACAATTGCTAGGTCTTTCTTTTCTCTTGTTATATAGTCTTTGTTTTAAAGTCTTTTTATCTGATAAAAGTATTACTATCCCAGCTTCTCTGGTTTTTTTTCATTGCCATTTACATGAAATTTCTTTTCCATTCATTTATTTCCAATCTCTGTGTCTCTTTCAATCTGGAGTCTCATATAGGCAGTATATGTAGGGGTCTTATTTTGTTTTGTTTTTTTAACCATTCAGTCATCCTGTTTTTTCAATGGAGCACTTAGTCAACTTCGATTGAAGTAATTATTGATAGGTATGTGCTTATTGCCATTTTAATTGTTTTCATACTACATTTATAAGTGGTTGGTCTACTATCTTTACTATATGTTTGCCTTTACCAGTATATATTTTTTCATCTTATTTCTAGTTTTGGCCTTTTCCACTTAAAGAATTCCCTTTAACATTTCTTGTAATGCTGGGTTAGTGGTGATGAACTCCTTTAACTGTTGCTTGTCTGAGAAAATCTTGATCTCTCCTTCAATTCTGAATGATAACCTTGCTGGGTACAGTATTCTTGGTTGTGGGTTTTTTTCTTTCATCATGTTGAATATATGCCACTCCCTTCTGGCCTGCAAAAGTTTCTGTTGAAAAGCCAGTCTTAGGGGAATAACCTTGTATGTAACTAGTTGTTTTTCTCTTGATGCTTTTAAAATTCTCTCTTTATCTTTAACTTTCAACAACTTAATTACAATGTGTCTTGTATGGGTCTCTTTGGGTTCATCTGGTTTGGGACTCTCTGTGCTTCCTGGACTTGGATGTCTGTTTCCTTTGCCAAGTTTTCAGCCATTATTTATTCAAATAGGTTTTCTGTCCCTTTCTCTCTCTCTCTCCTCCTTCTGGGACCCCCATGATTCTAATGTTAGTGCACTTGATGTTGTTCTATAGGTCCCTTATGCTATCTTCATTCTTTTTAATTCTTTTTTTCTTTTTGATCTTCCAGTTGTGTGACTTCCACTATCCTGTTTTCCTGATTGCTGATCCATTCTCCTGTGTCAACAGATTTGCTGTTGATTCCCTGCAGTGATTTTTTCATTTCAACTGTTACGTTCTTCAGTTCCATTTTGTCCTTTCTTTGAATTTTTAGGTCTTTGTTCAAGTTGCTGAAGTTCTGACTGAGTTTTTTCGTTTGTCTGCACAGTTGAATGAGCATCTTCATGACTGTTACTTTGAATTCTTCATCTAGTAGACATGAGCTGACCTCAGTTTCATGTAGTTCTTTTTCTGGGGTTTTATCCTGTTTTTTTGTTGTTGTTTGGAACATATTCTTTTCTATCTTCATTTTTTCTGTTTGTTTCTATGTATTGTATTAGGTAGGTAAGCTAAATCTCTTGGTCTTGAAAAAGTGACCTTATTTTCCTATGGGGCCCTTATTTTGATATCCCCCTTGACACTAGAGCCAGGTGGTCTAGAGGCAGGACTAGTATAGCCTCCTGTTGTGGCTGGGCCACAACTTCTATGGACACTCTAGCAGGCAAGGCTGGTATCTGGCCTGCTGGCTCTGAGACCTGGCCATAACTGTTGCAGGAATGCAGGGCAAGGCTTTGATGTGGCTGGCTGCAAAGCTCACCCCCGCTGTTACAGACACACTGCTGTGTGCTGGTGCTGTGTGATGCTGCCCACTGTGTGTGGCACGGCAGGAAGTGCTTTGGAGGGGTGCTACCCTGGGTAGGCCCTCAGAGAAATGCCAGGGTGGGGCAAACACCATGGGCCAGTGTTAGCAAGGTTGATGGACAGTGTCAGACCAGCCAGACTCCAGGAAGAGGAAAAATATACCCACTAGCACCTTTGGCACGAGCAAGTTCTTACAGATTCCTGTCCCTCCAGCACACACCCTGAAATTAGTCAATGTATCACCTTCACATATGACCTAGCTGCTTTTCAAACTGCTCCCTCTGTGCCAGAACTCGGAAAGAACATAACCTGGGTTTCCTACAGCCCTTTGGCCCTCCCAGATGTAAGCCTCGCTGGTTTTCAAAGACAGATGTTATGAGGGCTCCACTTTCCAGTTCAGGTCAACCAGTTTAGAGTTCAGACCCTTCTCTCTTCAGGGACTACCTCCAAGGTTGTGATAACCCTCCCACTCGTGAATCACTGCATGAGGAGTACAGAATAGGGTAGATGCTGACTAGGCTTAGTCTCTACCCCTCCTACCCTTTCCAATGTGGCTTTTACTTTATATCTGTAGTTGTAGAAAATCTTTCTGCTAGTCTTCAGGTGGTCTCAGAGATAGTCATTCTATATGTGGTTACAGTTTTGGTGTCAATGAGAGGAGGTGAGCTCAGGATCTTCCTACTATGCCATCTTGAACTTGAAGCCAGGGACCTTGCTCTTGAAGGCCAGTTTAGCAGCTTGTCCATGAAAACCTATTTATTCCCTGTGGTTGGTGTGCTGCCCGTACAAGAACCATGCCTCTGGACCATATTGCCTTGTCAGATCTTTTTATATGCCTGAAGGGTTGTCTTATGTATAGGGGGCTGAACTTGATCTCTGTGGTTTCAGAAGGCAGAAAACAGTGAAACCTCATTCCTTGAACTTAATTCATTCTGGAAGGCTCTTCAAGAAAAAATTTGCTCAAAAATTGAATCATACAGTGACTGACCATATAAGTATCAGCATGAAAGGGCTGCTGGGTTGAGAAATGAGATTTTGATCAACAACCGAGATTTTTTTTCCATGAACACCTTGGTCAAGAACCAAATTTTTTGAGATGAGAAACATTTAAGAACCAAGATTTGATTATAAAATCAATGAGTTGAATTTATAAGGAAACATATTTTAAAAGACTTTCTGATCATTACAGCTGACCAATGCAATATATTGCTTGTATTCTATTATTCTAGTCTGCTTGATGGTTCAATATGGTAACATCAAACTATTTTTTTCTTACTTAACTTTTAGATTGTGCATGCATGATTCTAAAATATAACCACAGAAGTCCTTACAAGAGGTAAACAGGAAGGTCAGAGTCAGAGATTGTAAGATGTTACACTGCTGGCTTAGAAGATAGAAAAAGGAGTCACAAGCCAAGAAATGCAGGCAGCCTCGAGAAGCCAAAAAAGGAGGGAAAGAGATTCTCCACCAGAGCCTCCAGAAGAAATGCAGCCCAGCTGACACCTTAACTGTAGCCCAGTAGAGTCCATTTCACACTGTGACCTCTAAAATTATAAGGTAATATATTAGTGTCTTTTCAGTCACTAAGTTTGTGATTTGTTACAGCAGAAAAAAAAAAATTAAAACCTCACATACCTTTTATTGAAACAAAATGTTTCACCCTGAAGCTTCCACTCCTTGGTCTTTGGTCCACATTGAATAAGTTTAATCCCTTTTCCGTATGAGGACCCTTCAAATATTTTGAAACCAAATTCTTGGCCTCACTAAAACATTCCTTTTTAAACCTTTATATGCTTACTTCCTTTATTCTTTTCTCATATGACTGGTCTCCAACTTAATTCACTTTCTTATTCTCTGTCTTCTTAAAAAAGTCCCCTTTTGTTTTGTGACTTAGAAGAGAATCCTGTTATCCAAATGTCATCTGACAAACACAATGGTATAATACTTTAGTGGCAGCAAACCCTGCTGACATAGATCACACTTAGTCTATCCTCTTATTTTCCTTGAACTGGTATTGAGCATTGATGCAGACTACACCATAACTTACTAAGTGTAATGGTGTCTGGTAATTTGGGTTAGATACAGAAAACGTCATTTTTGCATTAGTAGAAAAGTTCCTTGATGTTTCCTAACATACGGTCATAGGAACAAATTCAATTAATAAAATAAGTTCTCAATTACCCACAATTATTCAAGTATACTTTCTCTGTTTTAGAAATCAAACATCTTCCTGGTTTCTGTTTCACTGTATGTGTAATGAACTTCTGACCTTTCTTTTTCTTTCTCATTCTTTCTGGAAGATTTTAAAACCTGCTCTTTATTCCCAGTTTTCTGATATTTCACAGTGATAGAATTTGGTGTATAGTTCATTTCCATTGTGATACTGGGCACTTGGCAAAACTTTCTAATCTTCTGGTTTTATATTATTTCTTTTATACATTTCTTCCTTTCGTTTTTTTGTTTTCTCTTTATGAGATCTCGAACCACTGGGATTGTTTGTCTAATTTCTTCTGTTGTCCTATGATCTCTATCTCCTTGTTCTGGTTTGTTCACTTTGTTTTTTGGTTTTTATTGTTGTTACTCTATTTTCTGGGAAATTATCTGTATTGCTTTGCTAGGGCTACTATAACAAAATTCTGCATAATGTATATTTTAACAACAGAAACTTGTTTTGTCACAATTCTGGAGTCTGGAAGTCCACGTTCAGGTTGCCAGTGGGGTGGCTTTCCTCTGAGGCCTCTCCCCAAGGCCTGTAGTTCTCAGCCCTTTGCTCCCTCTTCAGATGGTTGTCCTTCTGTGTGTGCACATCCCTGGTGTCTCTGTGTGTTCTAATCTCCTCCTCCCCTATGGACACCAGTAAGATTCAACTGAAGCACACCCTAACAGCCTCATTTAACTTCAGTACCTCTTTAAAGCCCTGTCTAAAAATACAGTCACATGCTAAGGTGCTGGGGGTTAGGGCTTCAGCACAGGAATTTGGTGGGGGAAGTCACAACTCAGTCTGTGATATTCATTCAACTTTTCTAGCACACCTTTGGTTTAAATTTTAATATCTGCTGTCATAGTTTTTATATCTAGAGCTCTGTTTTATTATCATATTCATTTTTGTTTATTTCATCTTTGTTCATGGAATCATTATCTTTTCATCTCTCTGAGAATAATATGTATATATATATATTCATATATACATCCTAGCCTTGTCTTTGCTTCCTCTGAGATCATTTCATGTTAGCATTTCTCCTCAAATATCTAGGTACCTTTGATTGCCCATTCACATTTAAGAGGAGCTATTGAAGACACCAAGAAGCTGATTAGAAACTGTGAAAATAGGAAAGACTCGACAGTTAACTTTGCTGCAGGATGATCAGACTGTAAGCCAGCTTGTTCTCTTGAGTCATGGGAAAAGAGGATATAAAGGATATGAGAGATGAGCAGTGAGCTCATCACAAGAGTAAGATCATAGCAGATCTGCCGGTTAATAGTCGCCTGTATGATAGGAGACCCCAGGTCTCAATAAGTTCAATGAACATGAGGAAAGACTTAAAAGCAATGGTGTGGAATGGCTTTTTAGTATGATCCAAAGAAATAAACTTCAAGCTAGCATGAAACTCATAGCCAGAAAGTAGGAGGCAGGGGAACTTGACCAGGCAACAATGTAAGAATGATCTTCCGGATGCAGCAACCACAGGGTGAGCAGTATAATGCTGCAAGCATTTTGTCACACCCCAAACAAGCCATATGTTTGTCACTGCCACTTTGGCACTATTCTCTACTACCTTTGTGAAATGGGAATAGCGCAAGAAGGAGGGAAGAGCTCATTCTGCTTAGCATTTTTAAGTATTTTTATAATCGGGGGGAAAATAATTCAACTTTTAAGAGACTGTTTCAAATCAAGGTTGCTCCATATAACCCACACTCAGTTTTAATAATCTTTCACATTTGTTAAAAACTTTTCCACTTGACTGTTAAATTAATGTACTTTGTAAACTTTGTTTCATTCTCTAAGCCCTTATCAGACTGGCAAAAACTAGTCCCTCCATCCCTTGAGGGCACTAGATGGTAAGGACCTTGCCCAGATCAACAAGCCCAGAGCGGAGGACAGCTCTATTTCCTTTAAACCTCGTTCTTCCCATGTCATGCAGAATGAAAAATGAGCCTTCTGCTCTGTCACCTGACAGAGCAGAGCTGCCAAAATCAATCAAAGAAAAAATCACCTTTACTTTGAATCACACACAAACACACACAGACACACACACAAAATGGGTCTGAAAATCCCTTCTTGCTTGAGGAAAAATGGGAAGTTGATGTTATTTGCATTTTTATATTTTATTAATACAAAAAGAGTCAGGGGAAACACGGGAGGGAAAGAAGTGGAGAGCACTGAAAGTGTGCTTGTTTCCAAACTGCAGCCACTTCACCACCGTGCTTGGGGCTCAGGCCCAGAAAGGGCTCTGTGCTCACAGAGGTTAGTTTGACAAACAACCACTCAGTTATTCAGAATCAGGAAACCGAAAAGCCAAAGATGGCAAGCATTTTTACAGACCACACACGTCTGCTTCATTCTTTTTAACAAAATGTGATGAAGTAACTTTTATTGAGAGATAGTAAAGAGTTGGGTTGTTTTTTAAAGATAAAAAGATTTGAATTTTTTTTAAGATAAACAGCTCACCTGCCCCCATATTCTGAAAAAATACAGATTATGAGATTTCAAGGAAACATTTTGAACTAGGACATGTGGTTTTTCTCTGCTAAAGAGAGTTTTGCAAAGAGCACGTGTAAGAGAATAGGGCCCCACAGAAATAAAGCCTCTGAGGGCTTGCCTAGGTTCCTGAAATCCCCTTGGAAACCATTCCTTGGAATTAAGAGATTGAAAGTGCTGTTACTTCTGAAGGAGACTTGCAGTCTTACTCTGTTTCTGACACTTGAAGTTACATGATCTTTGCCAACTTCCTTGTGCTCTTGAATTTTAGTCTCTCCTCCTTTGTAAAGTTTGACATAATACTTGTCTCCTAAAATTGGTATAAGCATGAAATGAGCTAATGTATAAAAAGCACAAAGCCAGGCACTCAATAAACCATCTGTTATTGTTATTACTTTTGAAGCCACCTATCGTCTTCAGACCCCTAGACACATGCCAGTCTGATCCAGGACCTGGGGAGGAAAGGCTTAGCCACGGGAACGCTGGAGGCCAGTGTAGGTGAGCTTCCCTGTGAAGGGTACTGAGCAGCCAGGGGTCACATCAGGACCCTGATGAAGCAGAGGAACGGGCTAACTAAAGGTTGCTGAAGACGCATTCAGAGAATTGCCCAAAGCTACCCTGCTTTTGTACCTCTGCTTAAAGATTCAGATTGATATTTCAAAACTGTGCCAAATACTTCTCAAAATATGTTTAACAGTCTGGAACCTGCAAGTATAGAAGAGAGTTGAGGGAGGAGGGACTAATCAACTTTTTAGTTCCCAATGCCCTCTAAATCTGTTTCTAAACATGGGCATGTGAAGAATGTTCATTCAATGCATATTTGAATGCTGAGAACTACATCTATCTCCATTCCTAGAGGAATCCCAGGGGTTCCAGGAACAGGCAATAATGCCAACACAGACAGATAGATTGCCCTGGCAGTCCAGCTGGGTCATGAAGACTAGCATGACTATGTCACCATACACACAGGTGAGCAGACAAGTTACAGCAACTCACTTACAAGCCTGGTGCTTTGAGAGCTGCAAAGGAAGGAGGGCCTCCAATGTAGACACTGAGGGATTTAAGGGAGTGATTTTACATCAAGGGGTGTGGGACTGAGGGCAAAAGATTCTGGAAAACTCCATTAAGGATCTAGAATTTCAATTTTTACTGTGCAGACAAATCAGATTTCTCAGAAAGTCCCAGAAAACTCAGAATCACCCATGAGAACCATTAAGGCCTCTTTCTCCAGTCCAGTCACTGGTTATATCGGTCTGTTCTGTCTTCGAGGCTCTTGCATCTGCCCATTCTTTCCAGGAACACTATCAAATCCAGGCCCCTGCCCCACCATAGCCTAACTTAACAACATCACTTCTTAATGCTGTTATTTCTTCCTTCTAGTCTACCTTCTTCTTCTCAGAGGAAAAATCTTGAAGCCCTCTGAACTACATGTGAAACTGTAGCAGAATTCCCAACTGGAGCATGAGATATATTCACCTTAGGGCACCTGAAAGACTGCTGAGGTGGCCCTAAGGGGAGTGAGAAGAGGGAGGCTGACTTGGATGAAAGATTGAAAATAACTCTTGGGAAATAACTCATCCTCAGAGAAGAGAAGCCTTCACGTAAAAGCTTGACCTGATAATAAAGCTTCAGTGTTGGAAAGGAGGGCGAATTTTTCAGTATGATTCCACTTAGTAAAGTTTTCCTCTGGCCCAGGCCCCATGGACTCATGATGGAGTCCCCAAGGAGAAAGGGGCTCAACATAAAACAAAAAATAATTAAGCTACACATGAAGACAGAAAAGAGATGCTCACCCCACCAGAGAAGAAAATGAAGTGGCTGGTAGCCCTGGCCACGACACTGGAGCTGTTCAGAGTTTAGCCCTGATGATAGGATGTGGAAGATGGCAGTGCTGGGGTGTTAGGAAATTCTTCCTAACATCACCAGATGGTACTTGGCACCTTTGCAAATGGTCACCTACAGCCGAAGCAGAGAAGAACATCACAAGCTGAGTGTGAGCTGAGAATCCTGTGCTCATTAGCAGGTGTGAAATAATCTGGGGACTCTACAAATTTCAGAGGATTTCTCTGAAGGGAATTTATAAGGCCCCACTTAAGATGGTGGGGACATTCATGCTATTGTTGCGGTCCCATTTTTACCTTCAGGCTGAGATGCCCTGAGGAAGTGTGGTATTTGATTATAAAACAGTTCCCCAGGGAAGAAAATTTACATTTGTCAAATGCCTACTACATGTTAGGTACCATAAATATATTTGCATATATCTCATTTAATCTTTACAACAGCCGTACAGATCAGGTGCTTGTATCCCCCTTTTATTAAAGGTGAAGAAACTGAGCTTTAAGCTGCTAAATTACCTGCCCAAGTACACAGATCTCACCAGGATTGTACCCAGTTCACCTGAAAGCAGGCCCTTGCTTTTACTATTTCCACTTGCGTAGGAAAAATATCTACAATGCCTGCTACCAAATGGATAACATCAAAACATTATTGGCTTGCTAGCTTTCTACTTTAAGTATGGTGTCCTGAATACGCTCTGTTAGTGCCACAACTCATCCCTAAATATAAACAAACCAGATTTAGAGACCCATTATAGTACTTCTACACAAACATTTTATGTTCAGGGAGAAAAATAGAGCTAAAAAGAACAGTCGGCTAGTCCCAGTGACAGCTGTGAATCTTCTTATCTACACCATCAGAGAGAGTCTAGAAAGGATGTATTACAGTGAATTAGAATGAAAGGAACTTGACTCTGTGCCTCTGCAAGCTTCTTGTCAGCGTTCTGCCTCTGGGATTCCAGCGTCTATTGCAAACACACGCTGTTTGATTGCATTCAGCATTCTTTAACTGTAGGGAAATCTATTCTATTTTGAGACAAACAAACACATATTTGAGTAATCCTAGGATCTACCTCTAAGCTCTATGCTGCTGTGATAAAGTAACCCTCCTGAAGTGAGCAAAGCTTTGTTTCTCCGTGTATAGAGAGAATGTACATAGAAAGGGAGCCAAACGTGTGTGTTAGTGGTAGAAGAAAGTATGAAGCAGTCAAAGAAAGAGACATCTCACACTCACTTTATCAAATCTAAACTCACCAACTTGTCCTCAGTCTTGCTCCTCCTGCTGGATGTTCTACCTCAATAAATGGACAATGTCCAGCCAATTGTCCAAAGCTGAAACCAAGCATCAAAAGTGGCTTGTCTCTCCCTTTCCATTCATACCATTCATTCCTACTAAATATTTCTTAATCCCTACCTTTAACTTCAACTCCACATTTACTACCTGAAATAAAGTCACCGTTATCTCTTTCCTTATTTGCAGAAAAATTTCCCAACTGTTCTCTCTCCTTGCTTGTTCCATTAAACCATTCTCCAACTATTTCAAGGTAGTCTCATTTTTTTAAAATTTTGCTTGTAGTAAAACACACATGCAATTTACCATCTTAATCATTTTTAAGTATGCAGTCAATGGTAATAAGTGTGTTCACACTGTCCTCCTACCATTTCCACTGTCCATCCACAGAACTCTTTTCATCCTGCAAAACTAAAATTTTATACCTTGTACATTAATTCCCCTTGAAACCATCATTTTATTTTTTGTCTTTATAAGTCTGACTACCCTAGGTACCTCAAATAAGTGGCGTCACATAGTATTTATCCTTTTATGACTGACTTATTTCACTTAGCATAATACCCTCAAGGTTTATCATGTTGTAGCACGTATCAGAATTTCCTTTCATTTTTAAGGTTGAATAATACTCCACTTGCCACACACAGCCATTTTGTTTATCCATTCATCTGGCAGTACCCACGTGGGTTGCTTCCACCTTTCGGTTACTGTGAAAAATGCTGCCATGGACATGGGCGTAGAAAAATCTCCTGGCGTCTCTGATTTCAATTTGGTGGGTATATATACCCAAGAGTAGAATTGCTGGATTCATATGGTAATTATATTTTTAACTTTTTGAGGGACTGCCATACTGTTTTTCTTAGAAACTGAACCATTTTATATTCACACTAATAGGCACAAGATTTCAATTTCTCCATATTCTCACCAATACTCGTTATTTTGTGTTTTTTGAGAGTAGCCACCCAAATGGGTGGTATCTCTTTCTGAGTTTGATTTGTATTTTCCTAATGATGAGTGATGTTAAACATTTTTCGTGCATTTGTTGGAAATCTATATGTCTTCTTTAGAGAAATATCTATTCAAATTCTGTGCCCATTTTTTAATTAAGCTGTTCATCTTTTTGTTGTTGGAGTATAGTCTCATTTTTATCTTCCACTATCATTTTTAATTTCCAATTACAGTTCTATCATATTTTATGTATTTATAATTTGAGCTCACCTTTAAAGTGTACATAATGGTTAGAGTGCTATGTCTTTTTAGCAGTGTTCTTTTTATCAACATAAAATGCCAACTTCTCCCTTTTAATATGTTTTGTCCTGAATTTTATTTTTGTGATCCTAATATTGCTATAATAGACACTTGTTGCTGATGATAATTGCATATCTTTTTAACAGCTTTACTGGTAAATTGACATATGGAAACTACACATATTTAATGTATACAATTTGATGAATTTGGACATAAGCATACACCTGTGAGATCATCACCATGTCCAACACCTCCAAAAATTTTCTGGTGACCATTTGCGGCCTTTTTTTTTTTTGGAGGGGGGGTAACAGTGGTGATGATAATGCTCAATTGAAGATCACTTCTTAACATGTAATTTGAATAGACTATTTTTAGAGCAGCTTTAGATTCACAGAGAAGTTGGCCTGAAGGCACATCTTTGGTCATCCTTGGATTTTCAACCTTCCAAGAATTTTTTTTTTAGTTTTATTTTTGAATTACAGTTTACATCAACATTATTTTGTATTAGTTTCAGGTGTACAGCATAGTGATCAGACAATCATACACCTCACAAAGTGCTCCCTTTATGTTTCAAGCACCCCCCTGGCACCATCATACTTACTGTAATATTATTGACTTTTTTAATCGAGTCCCTTTTTACTAGAATATAGGTGGATTTTTAAAATTCAGTCTGGGAGATTCTTTTATTCACAAGACAAATGTCGGTATGTGCACGGCATGATGGCAAGGATCTAGGGAGGAACGGGAAGGACCTCTGCTACCTGGGTGGGTTAACCTGCCCCCACCATTATGATCGCTGCTCCTGTGTGTTTCTACTGATTCTTTCCTACTCTCCTTACTCTGTCTGCCCTCACGTTGTTTCTGGCCTTTCTCCTTTCCTGAGTTCTGTTATATTAACCTATTTCATTTTGTTACGTTTTTTTCATCAACTGTCTTAGAAAGCAGTTACAAGTTTCTATTATATAATAATTGCCTTTAAATTTTTACCACATGTTCTTAAATATATTTTTCTAATATAGTGCAATGTATTCATGATTTCTGTTTTCCTCCTGAACAAGATAATAAACAGCATGATTTTAGTTCCCTCAATATTTCCCCCTCTCATTGACCATGTGATAGTTCAGTGGAACTTCAGTCCCAGCTGTTACTAAACCCATTTTTTGGTATTTTTGCTTTTAAAATCAATTAATACCTTAATGCATCAATGTGTTTTACCGATTTCCTCATTTGCCATTGAAGCCATTACTATCAGCTGCAGTATATATACCTTAGAAGTTTGTTTCAGTAAGGGTCTGCATGTGACAAATTCCAATATCTTTGTAGTCTGAAAATACTTTAACCCCCATTCCTGATGAAAGTTTGGAATAAAAGTATTTATGTATTACAGGAGGTGTTTTACCAAAATTTTTTAGTTTTATGGTATCTAATATTATTGATGATAAATCTTATATTATTTTTTTCAACCATAGTTCATATTCAATAGTATTCTATATTAGTTTTAGGCATACAACATAGTAGTTATACCATTGGGTACTTTACAAAGTGGTCCCCTCAATATTTCAAGTACCCACCTGACACCATACATAGTCATTACAATATTACAGACTATATTCCCTATGCTGTAGTTTACATCCTGTGACAATTCTGTAACGACCAATTTGTACTTCTTAACTTCTTCACTCACCCCTCAACCCCCTCCCACCAGTCTGTTCTCTGTATCTATGAGGCTGTTTCTATGTAGTGTGTTTTGTTCTTTAGATCTGAGATATAATGAAATTATATGGTCTTTGTCTTTCTCTATCTGACTTATTTTACTTAGCATAAATCTGATACTATTTTAATGCTTATTTTTTGAGTTGATTTATATCTCTGGTAGATGTTAGGGTGTTCCCATTATATGTAATGCTCCAAAGCTTTAAACATAATGTCTAGATAGATTTTATTTTGTGTTGTTTAATACTTTATGAGATTGTTTCCAACTCAAGGACTCATATCTATCTTTCCTCCTGGAAAACTCTCATTTCTGTACTGCTTATTGAACATTCTTTTATATGTATTCATTAAGTGTATATTAAATCATTTGAATCTATTTCATCTCCTAGCTTTTCTTTGACATTCCTCTTCTTTATATTCTTCATGCTACACTCTGAGAGACTTCAGGTTAATCTTTGAGTTTAGTAATTTTTTCTTCAGCTTCTTTTATAGTTGCCATTTCTCCTTTGTTCTGGAATGATAAAATAAATGTTTATTTTACAGTCCTTTCTTTGTAGTAGCTCTAGCTCTTCAAGGATCAGTTACCTCAGTTACTCTGTTTATTGTCTATCTTTTGTGGTTTTGCTCTTCTTCACACACACAATTCTTTTTCTGTGAGCTTGTCTTTCACAGTTTTTTCTAAGTGCCTCCCAAGTTTCAACTGTCCCCCAACAGGTGGTCCTGCAGTGACCTCATCCCTGACCCCACTTCAAGGACAACCCTGAGAAGGCTGAGACCCGGTACACAAAGGATTGTATCATTTCCAGATTCTGTTCCCATGTGACAGGGGAACTTCAGGACTACGCAGGGGCAGGAGGTCCCTCTCAGCCCCCAGCCGCCCATGGGCAGATGGGACAGTGTTGGCCCTGCTTCTGAACGTTGGTAGGCTCAGGTCCTACAATCGCAGTCCCTTGGAAGCTCAATGCTTTAGGCCCTTCTACTGCTGTGCATCTCTGCCTACTCCCCCTTCCCTCATTTTTAGGCAAAATTCTAGGTTTCTGATTTATGAAGATTTCCCTTTATTTCTTGTTTTAAATCAAGAAAATTTATTTAATAATACCAATTTTAATATATTGATATCATTTCTTCATCACCAGAAAATAAGGGGGATTTTCTGCATATTCAGTTTTTTGATGTTCAATTTGCCATCTTCAGCTAGACAAAGTAATCAGCCAAAGCACAAATATGACTGCTCTTTCCAACATACGTCCCATCACAGCTCCCAGATGCTTTCTGCGTAAATCAAAAGGCTTACTGTGACTTTAAAGATTTTGTGATCTGACTTCTGCCAACCCCTTCAGACTCATCCCTCACTGTTTCCTAACTAAAGCTCTCGGACACAGCTACGAACTTCACCCTCAGACGTCTCCAGAAGCTGTTCCCTCTGTGTAGAACACTTTTCCCACCCATTTTGCCTCCATACATTAGGTCTCAACCAACCTAGGAGACAGTTTGCTCGGGAAGTTCTCTGTAACTAGGAATCAGACCAGATGTGCACCCTGAGAGTAGCCTGAGCTCCTTCTGTAGTTACTGTGCTATAGCACTTAGCACTATGTACTTGAGAGCTGGGCTGCGCGACTGTTAATTCTTCTGGGCTGTGCTCCATGAGAGCTGGGTCATGCTTGCCTCACTGCCTGGCGCACGGTAGGAACTCCGTGTGTGTTCCTCAGCGCAATATGTGTGCCAAGAAATGTAAGGAGGGAGGTGGTTAGGAAGGACATTCGAAAGGGGAAAAGACCTGGAGACTCAAGAAAGTCTTAGACTATAATGAAAATTTGACTTTTCTTTATTTTAAGATTTTAAGAGCCATCTGCCATCATCCTGCCCCATCTTTTCTCTCTTGTGCACTCCCACTTCTCAAGGAGTGCATTTCTTTTTCACTGAGCATTTCAACTGTATTAGTTTGCTAGGGTTGCCATGATAAAATCCACAGTATGAGTTAAAAAAAAAAAAAAACAGGAAAGTAATATTGTCACATAGTGCTGCTGGCTAGAAGTCCAAGATCAAGGTGTCAGCTGGGTTGGTTGCTTCTGAGAACTGTGAGACAGAAGCCTCTCTCCAAGCTTCTGGCCATCTCAGATGGTCACGGGCTTGTAGGTGTCATCTTCCTGTGCCTTCACATAATCTTTTCTCTGTATATATCTGTCTCTTCACATGCCATTATTCCTAAGGATATTAGTTATAGCATATTAGAGGCCCACTCTATTCTAATAAGAACTCACCTGAACTAATTATCTGCAATGATTTTATTTCCAATAAGGTCATATTCTGAGGTACTAAAGATTAAGATTTCAACATATAAATCTAGGGGACCACAATTCAATCCTAACACCAATCAAGATTTTACAGCCAATGCAACTGTGGCATTAGTTTTAGACTCACCTCTACTGAAAACATTGTAATGCCTCATACTAAAAGATATCTAAAAAGAAAAAGTTCAAAGCCTGTTGTTATTGCAATTGTCTTCAACAGAAATAATTTTGATGGCACATGAAAGACTGACTTCAACATACTTACTTCCTGCAGATAAGTTGGCTTCGAGAATAATAATGAGGACATAAAACCCTGATAATATATTCTATTACCAATCCAAGGAGGAAACCTTGATAAAATGGGTATTACTCATTTACATGATAAAGAAACAACTTCTTTTAAGGATGGTTTGCCTCACAAATAACCACCACTGAAGGATTTATGTCAGTAGCTACTTGTTCTCTAGAAAGAGATTTTGTCAAATGAGCAGGAAAAATTACTTTTTAACTATCGCATTTTAGAATTTATTTGCAGTGCCCTCTATTTTGAAGTCAGTAATATACTGTTACTGACCCCAGTGCTACACTATATTCTCAGCTATTGTTATTCCATAGCATCGCCAGCCAAAATGAACGCTTCACTTGGCTATTAGTAATTTTCAACAATAATAGAGTCATACGTTTCCAGAAGGCAGGTGGGTCTTAGTGTAACTGCTAATGGAGCAAAGTACTTATGCTGACAGACCAAAAAAAGAAGTATTATTCAAGGTTCAAAGGTAATAAACCTGGGAGAGATGGGTTGGATTTTTAAATAATCTAAGGTTCTAAATCAAGATCCTGGTGAATTCAGTCTTACATCAGCCTTCCTTTACCTCTTGGCCTGCCCTAGAGGTAGTTGGCTTAAACTACCCAATATGTGACTTCTGAGAATACTCAGAAGCCCATATCAGACTTCCTCTATCAGGCTTCTACCATAAGGAATAGCTCCTAGCAAGATCTTAACTTCCTCTTTAAAAGTCACATCAAAAAGATTACTCACATTGAGATACGATAAAGTACTGATAACCTAAACATATTTCTAAAGAGATTCAAGCCTAGGCCAAAGAGTTGAAGAAATCCTGTTTGGAATTTTAAGTCAAGGAGGAAGTACTTTGGAGGCCTAGGTTTCCCTAGAACCCTAAAAGTCACCAATTTCCCTACATGTAAGGTTGAAACTCACCTGTTTTCAAGAGGATTCACTCCCATACTTCACATATATGACCTGTACAAGGACTATCTGGGTTCAGAAAAAAATTTAAAAAGAACATTGGGCTGATCTCTCCTGAAAGAAAATAAATTGTACTTCACAAGAGATGTAATAACATGAAAGAAACACAGATGAGAAATTCTACCATGCTACTCCCCCACATACAAAAAAGTATTACAAAAAGGAAAGAGGAGAGTAGAGCTCAAATAACTCACCACTCAGCAACCACATTAGCTACAACCTGGAAAGGGGCTGCACAAGTTGATTTACCCAAGTCAACGGACTTTAAAAACACTGAAGAGACAACTAGACATTATTCATAATTAGGACACTCCACTGCTTGAAAATTCATTTTGGGATGACTACAAACACACACACACACACACACAAACAGTATCACACTTGAACCTGCCTCTGGGTCAAAGAGCCAATTTTGAAGAGAGAGAGGTTTAAGGAACATGATAATTGATCTCCATGATATTATGGAGATCAATTCAGCAAAACCTAGACTAGAAAACTCTATAAAACAAATGATCTAGTTTCTCTGACAAATTGAAGGAAAAAAATAGGAGCTTAATATCCAAAATTTATAAAAAATTTATCCAACTCAACACCAAAAAAAAAATCAATTAAAAAATGGGCAAAAGACCTGAATAGGCACTTCTCCAAAGAGGACATACAGATGGCCAGCAGGTATGTAAAAGGATGTTCAACGTCACTAATCATCAGAGATGCAAATTAAGAGCACAAGGAGGAATGTGAAGTCGCAGGTTCCGACGCAGTCAGGGTGCATGCGAGAGGCAACCAGTCCATGTTTCTTTCCCCCTCTTTCTCCCTCCCTTTCCATTTCTCTAAATAAAATAAATAAAATCTTTACAAAGTAGCCACAGAGAGGCTGCTTTATGATCTTTCATTCTGAAGTCAAGTCCGGGCAGGACTTTCCCGCAAGACTTTCCTTAGAGCTGGCCAGGCCGTCTGAAGCCTGTGGATGAGAGTAACTTATCAATGGCCAAGTTCACAAGGAGCCTGGGAATTTCCCCCTGGACTCTGGGGGGCTTTCGAGGCTAACAATCAAGGGCTCTCACTTTGTCTGCTTCCTCCCTGATCTTCTGAGCACATAGTGAATGGGCCACATTAGGGAAGATGGGGCATAAAAGTCAAAACAGTGTAGGAGGACAAACAGGCAGCGGCCATATTCTGTACCTCTGCACTGGCAATGCCCACCTCCCCTCCCTTCCAACATTTTAATTTTTTCTTTGTGTTTTTTTTTTCTTTGAGGAACACATTCTTTAATCAAAAGTTTATAATGGTCTTTCTCACAGTAATATCAGGCAATATCCATGTTTTCAATAGTGCAGTTTATGTTCCCAAGAGATAGATATTTTAATTTACCTGAATTTTATTTTTTCTTTTTCATTTTTTTTATTGTTGTGTTTACAATCTAATCACTTTACATAAAAGGACCAGAAGCATTTAAACTCAATTTTCATTTCTCCAAATTCATTTATAAACTCTATTTCCAATTTTTCTAAGTCCATTTGTTGGTGAGCACACCTACCTGATATCGGTGCAACCACACAAACATCCTATTTTGTGTTGGGCATCATCCATGGAAATAACCCATCACGTACTCTTCACTCACTAGAGGAACCCGCGGAGCTTTTATTTCTAACGGCTTTGTAGTGTTCCCCCTTCTTACAATAATGTTTATGATTACTTGTTTAGCTATTACTTTCTCCATGAACACTTGGATGGTTCTCAGTTATACTGCCTTTTGAACTCAAAACATGTCTGTACAAATTACTTTTTTGGTTATTTCTCCGGGTTTATTTCCTTGAGGCATAGGTCCAAGGTTAAAGGTTATGAATGACTTTACAGGTCAAATGAGAAGCACTTTCAGTGAAACAGCTGTGGTTTCATCATATGATTTCCTCTCACCAGGGTGTTTCATCAATGATGAAAGAATAAGGAAGAATTTCTCTGGTGGGAACTACCCAACTGTGGTCTCCTACCCATGGCCACTGCTGAAAACCCACTGACATTTTACTCAAATTCACTGAGACCTGGGCCCTGCAGAAATCTCTCACAGGTGAGTCTGACCCATTTACCCAGAAAGAAAGTGCTTCCCTGGGGGCAGCTGTCCCTTTTGCTAATCTCAACATGTTGCCCACCGGTCCCAGGCCCATCCTCACAGGCACCAGGTTGCACTCTGGAGCATACCTTCCTTGCCCAGGCTATCCATGAACGGTTTGCCCTAGGTCCTGGCATCTTTGGAATCTATGCAGTCCATTTTGTGAAGACTTCCAGTCCTGCCCACCCTTCGTATAACATCTAAGTCAAAACGCCCCAGATACTACTTCCACCAACCAATAAATATCTCTGGAGGGCTCACCGCTGCCTTTGGCCCCTAGTCTGTTCGCAACACAGTAGTCAGAGGGATCCATGTGAGTGTAGGTCAGACCTTGTCTCTCTTCCACTCAGAACCCACCCTTTCCCTGCCCCAAAGTCTTCTCAAACCAAAGGTCTTTCAGTGGCTACAAGGCCATGTGGCTTCTGGCTCCCTGTTCTGATTCTGACCCCTTCTCTGACCTCCCGCCCACTCTGCTCCCCAACACATCAAACACTCCCACCTCCAGCTATCTGTCCTGCTGTTCCTTCTACCTAGAACACACCTCCCCCAGAAATCAACCTTGCTTTAGGTGTCTGGCCAAATGCCGCATTTCAGGGAGCCTTCCTTGAACTCTGTTCAAAACTGCAACCATCCCCCTCTTGTCAGTCACTATTCTCCTTTCCCGTGTTACTTTTTCCATAGCATATGTACACATGTACACCTATTACACACACCTGTGCATTTGTAGTAGGCGCTCACCACCACACTCTAAGTGCCGTGACTGTTTTACTCACTGCCATTTATCTTCAGCGACCCCCAGGATGACCCATTGGCACAAGGCGGGCACCAAACATGTACTTTTCTGATGAGTTACCTTGCACAATGCTAGGAACTGGGGGAATACAACATTTTACAGGAATAGCCCCTGCCCCCCACTGACTCTTGGTTTAGTTGAGGAGTTTGACAATTGTTAATACCTCATAAAGTCAGGTTTCTAAGGCTAATACCCTAGAAACTTCTTAGTTTCTCTTAGACACTGTCGCTGCACCTGAGTAAAGATGCCTCCAGAAAGGGAGTAGTTTATGGGCTGTGGTTTTGGGGCCAAACCACCTAGTTTCACGCAAGTGCCACTGGCTTGGACAAATACCTTAGCTTTCTTGTTACTCAGTTGTGCTTTTTCTATGAACATTGATGTTTAGTTAAAATACTAGAGGATAATAATTGTCGATCTTGTTGTATGTAACCCTTGAGTAAGAGATGCCCACAGGACACAGTGCCTAATTCATCTTTCAGTTCTGGGTATATACCTACAAGAATTGAAAATAAGATCTCAAACACATATTTGCATTCCCACGTTCATAGCAGCATTGTTCACAATAGCCAAAAGATGGAGTGTCCAATGACAGATGAATGAATAACAAAGTGTGATCTACACATACAATGGAATGTCACTCAGCCTTATAAAAGAAGTTCTGACATATACTGCAACAAGAATGAACCTTGAGGAATTTATGCCAAGGGAGGTAAGCCGGTCACAGAAAGACAAATACTCTATGATTCCACCTATATGAAGTGCCTAGAGTAGTCAAGCCCACAGAAACTGCAAGTAGAAAGGTGGTTGTCAGGGCCTGGGCTAGAGTGGAAGTAGGGGTTGTTTGATGGGTGTAGAGTTTCAGTGTTGCGAAATGTAAAAGTTCGGGCGAGTGGTTGCACAACATTGTAACTATCCTTAGCGCTGCTGAACTCCACACTGACAAATGGTTAGACGTAAATCTCATGTTATCCACCTTTTTAATACAATTAAAATTCCTAAATAAAAAAACACTTAGAAAATGAGGAAAAATCTCTTTGTTGGACATTTGAATACGTGGGCACCAACTCCTTGTGGAAGCACATTGATCTCAAAATATACAAAATAATTTTTTCAAAGAAGGAAAAATCAGCAAGTATTAAAGTTCCTCCATTTTCTACTCTTCCTCAATTTCCCGACATGACTGTCTTCTGATGGAATCAGTAGTCTCTGACTGAGAGGAGTCAGGTGGAGGACACTTTCCGAACCTAGCATTCGCCATCTAGTGATAGACATATCCTCAAAGAGTTACTGGTTTACAAGGGAGGGTGCCCCTCACCAGGGACAAAATGGCCCAACAGAGAAAGGAACCATCGATCTGAAGCTCGAGGCATAACTAATGATTGACCAGTGATTAAGATTTCTTCTCACTGCAGGAAGAAGGCCCAGAACGAGGAAGGCAGGGAAGCATGGGCGTGGTGAGTCTTTCAGCACCGGCCGAGGTGAAGACTGGCCCAAAGGCAAGATCAGTAGTGCAAGAGAACACACTCTTCGTTACCTTTGAGAAATGTCTGTGATCTCTCTAAGCGAACTGAATGTTCTGTCACGGGGACTAGCACGTGAGACACACACTAATTGTTCATTGCCAGTATTGTGCTGGAAATCATGGAATATCTGGTGAGCCAATGCACAGAACTTGAATTATATCCTGTAAAAATGCCAAAACAATAAAGGGGTTTTTTAATCTTAAAGTTTTTTAAGAGTGATATAATTACATGTGTGGTTTAAGGAAAGGAAAACACTCCAGTGACATGATGGCAGTAGACAAGGCCAGGGATCAATAAAGGAAGGGAGACCAGCTTGGAGGCTAATACGAGGAAAGCAAGGCTCCGAATGACGAAGAGAGGGGTGCGAACCAAGGTATGAGCAGTTACACCATAACTGGCCTAAAATCCAAACAGACCCTGTTTATTCTCCATCAGCGGGAATGGAGAGATCAAGTGAGCAAAGGAAAGGCTTCTCTTGTTTACTCTCTGTGTATCCTGAGAGGAAATGAGATCATAGCAAAAATGATAAACAAAGCCTGTCTGCCCTGAGCTCCATGAAGGAGCAGCCAAGTGTCCATACACTGTGTGGAAGGCTGGAAAGAAGCTGACTGACTGCAAGGCCTTTTGCTGTTAAACTTCCCAGAGCCTGAAACATAAAGGCACTGGACAAGAGTAGTGGGGAGATTCCACCACCAGTATAGAAGATCCCCCTGGCATTGCTCACCCACAGCTAAAGGTAGAAACTGATTCTGGTTAAGCAGTGATTGATCACAAGTGAAACAGAATCTTAAGTGGACCTGGGTGTTTGAAAAATCTTTTGTATAATCCTATTTAGATAAAAACAATGACTTTCAAAATATTTTTACTAGCAGTACTCTTTATTTAAGTTAAATCCTGCACAGACCCACAGTGTATAAAGGACATAAAAGGCTGAACTGTTTTGACTAATTTTGAGTGTGCCTTGTTTGAGGCTGGTACGGGGAGGTGGGAAGGAAAGAAATTTCCTCTCAACAGCCTTCTCCATGCTCCTAGAAACCAGTATGAAAACCACCTTCTACCCTTGCATAGAAGGCAGTTTTTTTTTTCAAGTTGGAGTTTGAATAATGACAAATGGGAGTAAACATGTAGCAGAATGAACTTGTAATATACGAACTATATATCCCCACTCACCCCACCCCTAGGTATTCTTTGCTTGCTAGCCTTTACCCAGGAGGCAGATAAGATTACTTGCTAGAGTCAAAGCCAAAACAATCACAGCCAGAGAACAAAGTTACACATTGTTACATATATTTTAAGCCTCAAAGTATACTCCTGTAAATCCATGCCACATAAAATAGTTTTGTAAGCTGTGGCTTTCCAAATATCAAAAACCAAGTTATCAACATAAAAAATCAATGTACAAGAATTCTTGCCTAGTCACTTGGAGAGAATAAAAGTCAGTTCATGATCTTGCTGGATTCAGAGAAGCCTGCCTGGCCTCCTCCTAACCCTTGAGAGCAGGGAGAACGAGTAATCAAAGGTGGGTTACATCTGGGGAATTCTGAAAGCTGGGCCTCCACTCCCAGGCACAGATCAAGGAGACCACAAACCTAGTGCAGATTTTGATACATTTACCTCCCCTTAGTTTCTGGCAACAGTAAAGTTGGAAAAAAAAAAAAAAAAAAGAAGTAGGCAGACAGGAGCTGCAAGACTCTGGGTCCCAAAGGGCCCTAGAGACGTATCCAAAAGTGTCCTGTGCCTCCCAGAGGATTGGGGGAAGTGGCTGAATGAGAGCCCTGTGACTGGAACAGGAATTTCAGTTATATTTCCTGAACTGCAAAGCATGCAAGTCAGAACCTTAAATGGCTAAATAATCACTAATATAACTGAATTTACCCGATGTTTTCTGCAGGTGGAGGCGAGGGCTTGAGGTAAAAATAAAGCACATTTTGTACAACTAAATTACAACATGTGGAAATTTGTACCAAACCACTAATGAAGAATATTTTATTACTAAAAATCCCAATCTATGCTAGCAATTGGTTTTATTAATGCACATTCAGATAGATCATAAATTCTGAAAACTGAGACATACAGTGGATTCTCCATAAGGACAATAACAGAGCCACAATTTCATTACCAAAAGTCCTTGGGCAGATGAGTGTCTGAACTCAGAATGGTTCAGGTTTTAGACGGGTAATACTGTATATTATATAACAGCCCCAGAAGGGTCTAGGATAACACATCACAATCAAAGAGCATGTGAATGTGCGCACTACACGAGACAAACGCTACAGGAAAATAAAAACAATACTGCAGTGCAAGTTCTGTATGCACATCTTTTCCAGATTAGTCTAGGTCTTGTTGCCAAAGGAGTTCTTTAAAAGCTTTCCATTTTCACAGCTTCTTAGACTTGAGAACTGAGGGTAAGGGAGTGTGAATCTGTAGAAACTTTAACATGGTTCAGAGAAGGTATTAAAACATAGTGAACCACAATGAGATACTATCTCACACCTGTCAGAATGGCTATCATCAATAAATCAACAAGCGACAAGTGCTGGCGAGCATGTGGAGAAAAGGGACCCTCGTGCAGCCACTGGTGGAAAGCAGTATGGAGATACCTCAAAAAACTAAAAATGAAACTGCCTTATGACCCACCAATTCCACTTCTGGGAATATACTCCCCCAAAACATGAAACACTAACTTGAAAGAATATATGCACCCCTGTGTTCATTGCAGCATTATTCAAAGTAGCCAAGATGTGGAAGCAGCCCAAGTGCTCGTAAGTAGATGAGGAGATAAAAAGCTGTGGTACCTTTACACACGGAATACTGGTCTGCCTCAAAAAAAAAAAAAAAAAAAGGAAGAAAGAAAACCTTACTCTTTGCAACACCATGGATGGACCTGGAGAGCATTGTGCTATGTGAAAAAAGTTGTCAGAGAAAGACAAGTAGCATATGATTTCACTCAGATGTGGAATCTAATGAACAAAGAAAACTAACAAAATAGAAACAGACTCAGAGATACAGAAAGCAGACTGACAGCTGTCAGGGGGAGGAGGCTTGGAGGACCCGGTGAAAAAGGTGAAGGGATTAAACAAAAAGAAAAAGAAAAAAACTCATGGTCATAGACAACAGTGTGGTAATTACAAAGGGAAACGGGTGGGGGGAGGTGGAAGATGGGGCAGGGGAGATAAATGGTGATGGAAGGAGATTTGACTCGGGATATAGTGAAATTTGAGTCACACCTTAAAGACTCTGTAGGACTTGAAAAAGAGCAAAGAGAAATTTAGACAGAAGCAATTATATGACTAAAAGATGTAGAGGAAGACAGACATGTCTAGGAAGTCCACATAAATCCATTTGGAAGGGTGGTGGTAAGACCTAAGATTTGAAAGGTAGGTTGGGATAAGACTTTGGAAGGTCAGGCCAAAATCTGAGACTTTTTGTAGAAAGCACTCAGAAGGGTACGGTGACTTTTAATCAAGAAAGTTGTAATTATTGGTGCGCATGTTCGAGTGCCGAGAGCAGGCAGCAAGGGAAGGAACAAGATGCTCCCACCAGCCATGTCCTACAGACCACCATCAACCAAGATTCGGCCAGGCAAGGAAAGGACAGAGTCTAAAGTGGTCTTCTTCAGCTTCAGCGCAGAATACACTGAGGACCAGGGCTTTCGGATGAAATGATAGGATGTCTCAACTGGCAGTCAATAGGAGCCAGGTGTCCTCCACAACACAGAAAATCACTGGAGGGGGAGGAAGGAATTCATATGCAATTTGTTTCAATACAGCTTTAGGAGTACCTGACACTTGGTACTTGCTTTTAACTGCTGTGTTAGTTAGAAGAGGCTAGGTTATGTAGGGTAACAAGTTAACTCTCAAATCTCAAAACCTTTATTTCTTATTCCATGTCCAGCCTGGTCTATGAACTGTTCTCCTACACACAATGCCCTAGAAACTCAAGCTGAAACCTTGTGCCTGCACCAGCTGGAATGTGTGGACTGTCAGTTTCCCTCAGCCCGTAGGAGATCTGTGTCTCTTCTACTTTCCATCAATTGGCCAGAATCAGTCACATGGCAAAAGAGGCTAGGAAATCTAGGAAATAAAGAAAAACACATAGAATATTTGATGAGCACTAGCTCTCTAAGTCACAACTGAATAGATTTTATAATAATTTTAATATTTTTAAAGTTTTTTCACGGTACTTGGAATGTTGAAGAAAATACGAGTTTACTTTGCATTAGTTGTACATATATTCTTGCTTTGTTTATAAGTCCACACATAGTGAATTATACTGAAATTCTTTCTATGTCAAAATTCAAAATATAAATTAGACAATACTGGAATAATTTCAACAAGTTTCCAATAAAATTTGAAATTACCTTATCAATTATGTATTCATTCAAGGTATCCCTTGCCCTAAGACTTATTATAAAGGCAACTATTTATTGGGTTGTCTAAACAGTCCGTTCGCTTTTTTCTGTACGATGGCTCTAGTAGCACTTAGTTGTCTTTAACTTCATTCAAAACAATTTTGTTAGATTGTGTTGTGATGGCTGTCATTTTAGTGTGCATTTAAAAAACCTTATCAACCCCTGGCTGGTGTGGCTCAGTGGATTGAGCACAGGCCTGCAAACCAAAGGGTCATGGTTTGATTCCCAGTCAGGGCACACGCCTGGGTTGCCCGTCAGGTCCCCAGCAGGGGGTGCGTGGGAGGCAACCACACACTGATGTTTCTCTCCCTCTCTCTCCTTCCCTTCCCCTCTCTCTAAAAATAAATAAGTAAACTCTTTTAAAAAATCTCCCTTAAAAAAAAAAGCTTATCTAAATTGGTGAATTTTTGTGCAACCATTTTAATATTAAAGATGGAAGAAACTAAGCAACATTTTCAGTGTACTATGCTTTATTATTTCATGAAATGTAAAAACACACACAAAAAAGTTTTGTGCAGTTTATGGAGAAGGTGCTGTGACTGATCGAGCATGTCAAAAGTGATTTGTGAAGTTTCATGCTGGAGATTTTTGCTGGACTATGTTCCACGGTTGGGTAGACCAGCTGAAAATGAGAGCGATCAAATCAAGTCATTAATTGAGAACAATCAACTTTATTCAAAATAGCCAAATCAATAATTTTTGCAGAAAACGGAAAATGTGTCTTTTATCTTATGGACTTTTTGATCAACCCAATATTTACCAAGAAATAATATTTATCCATAAACCTTTCCCAATCAAAAAAAAATGTTCAATGATTATAAAGTGGACATATAATTGTTTCCTTTACTTTTCCTGATAGGAAGCAAATTCAATCCAGGCAGGGGTTGGGGGTGGTCACTACTTTAACAATCAATCAGAGTCATCACTTGGAAAGATTAATGCAATGACAATATGCTTAGCGGGCTGAAGGTTGTAGGAAAAGGAAGCAGCTAAGCAGTTGACACCAAATTTCAGCTGTGCAATAACGAAAGTGTGGCATTTCACTACATAAACAGGAAACTTCTTTCAGGCCTATAATTGCCAAGGACAATCTGGCCCGTAATTTTTAAACTTTATTAGGACAGAGGTTACCATCTACAGATGATGTTTCCCTTCCGACCCATGGGTGCCTTCCCTAAAGTCAGAGGAGATGGAGCTGCCGTGGGGCTGACTCTGCCACAATCACACTCCCTGACTCACAATATTGGTAAACAGAGCAGAAGTAATGTCACAAGGCTTGGGGCTTGCTGAGCAGGAAGCCTGAAATAGCAAACCCCAGAGCTTAATTTAGAACCCTTACAAAGTCAAGCTTATGAAATAGCACATAGTTGCCTTTACAAAAAAGAAAGAAAGAAATATAGTGGCATTTTCAAAAAATATACACTTGCAGTCTTTTAACTGATAGATCACTTAAAGATAAAAACTTTAACTGGGGAAAAGCGATATTGTTAATAACAAAGCCTTATGACACTGAATTTTTGGCAGAGGCATCTTCGATTAAAATAGATTTTGTTAAAAACAAAGGTTTAAAGCATTCAAGCTTTTGCTTACCCTCCCTGTGGTCTGAAATAGTCATTGGTTGTTTTGGAAGTTTGTTTATGTTTATTTAGTTTAACTTGGTTCTGTTTAAATCGGTAGAAAGAACTTCTATGAAGGCAGCAGATTCTTGATTATTTTTCTCTTTTATAAGACTCTCCATTAAAAGCTTACATGCCCCTGGCCAGGTGGCTCCGTTGGTTTGCATGTCATCCCATATACCAAAAGGTTGTCAATTCAGTTCCTGGTCAGGGTGCAAACCTAGTTTGCAGGTTCGATCCCCAGTCAGGGGTCACAAGAGAGGCAACCAGTTGATTGATGTTGCTCTCCCACCTCAGTGTTTCTCTCTCTCTCTCTCTCTCTCTTACTCTCTGTCTCTTTCTCTCTCTCTCTGTCTCTCTCTCTCTGTGTCTCTCCCCCACCCTCCCTCCCTCAAAAAAGCAATAAACATATTCTCAGGTGAGGATTTTTTGGAAAAAGCCTACATTTAACCCAATAACAATAGTAAAGGTAGAAAAATAAGTGAATAGTAAACTCGGCATAATAAAACTCTAACTCCATTTGTTCTTTCAACAGTTTTCCAGGCTTCTGATATCTATAGAAGAATAAAAGCAAGCTGCTGGTTCCTTCTGCCCTTCCTTCACCCAATCTCTTTCCCAGCACACAAACTCATTTCTTTGAAAATGGTAATTTCCCATAAAAAACAGGCAAGTTTAAAGAAAATGGTTTTTTGGACTTACTGGTAATTCACCCATCCCCCTACACATGGTTTCTTTTTGTTGTTTGTTTGTTTGTTTTTTGAGAGAATGGGAAGGGAAAGAATCTCAAAAATATTTAAGGAAATGCAGAGACTGGGAAGTTGTGCCAAACAACTTAATAAAAGCGAGTTACATTAAACAAAATAAACAAATGAGCAAAATAGAACCAGAGGCATGGAATATGGAACAGACTGACCACAGCCAGAGGGAGGGGGGTAGGGGAATAACGGTGGAAAGAAAGGGAGGGGACTGGTCAAAGGACACGTATGAATGACTCACGGACGTGGACAAGGGTGTGGGGATTGACTGTGGGAACAGAGAAAAATTGGGACAACCGTAATAGAATTAACAACAAAAAAATTTTTTAAAGAAAGCAAATTACAGTCCTCATTTCCAAAAGAATGAACGTAGAGGCCACAAAGTCTAGGTAAATAATGAAAATATTATCAAAGACATTAATAAACACATGGTTTGTGAATTTATAAAGGTTAAGTGATGGCTCACTAGAAACATCATATATGCATTCAAAACAATGGACTGAGTTCATTTCCATTCTTGGAATTCCACTAGTGAAAGATCAAGAGGACTCCATCACTATTGTGTATGTAGATTTAAATCCAAAGACCTGCTGTCCATGTGGGCTGCATGCAGTGGAGACCTAGATATCATGGATATCAAATTTGCACAACTTAAAATTATGTGATGTTGACCAAGTTAGCTCCAAAAAGATCTCAGCAAGATGAAATAATAACTACATTTTAAAACACATTTATACCAGAAATAAAGTTTTGTTTTAGTATTTCTGTCATAAAAGCTGTCATCTTTAACTTTTTAATTTGTATCTATTATATTTATCCCTTATATTTTACTAATGTGTTAGTTACCCTTTAATTGCCTTTTTGATTATTTGTATCTTAAACAGTGAAATCTAAATACTTTCCTTTGCAATTTTTCCAGTACTTTTATATTTAGAAAGACATTTCTCGGCTAAAATGTAGGTAAAAATGTACTGATGCTTTTACTATTTTTTATAGTTTCATATTTTTATATTTAATATTTCAAGATATTTCTCATTTATCTTTGAATATAGTGTGAGGTTAGGGTTCAAGTGCATTTCTGTTTTAAGTAACTAAGTCTCACAATCATTTATTGATCAATCTATCCTTTCCCCCCTAATTTGCAATGCTTTCTTTATCATCTATTATGTTCTTCTTTTTCCTAGGGACTGTGTATTGATTATCTTGGTAAACATATTTTAAAAGTTTAATTTCAAAACAGGATAAAGAGAGCTACCCATGATTGGTAGGAAGAGAGAAAGTGTGATTGAAATTTACCTTGTAATTCTATCAGATTTTAATTTCTGGGTTAATATCATCAAAGGAAATGATCCTCCTTTTTCTACTCTTCCCCTAAGTGTCCTTGAGCTTAAAAACCTTACTTGAAAGCAAGTGTAATTCTGTTGGAGTAGCAGCCATCACCACATGACTGGAACGGTGTCCAAGAGCCAGAAGGATCTGCTAGTCCTGCCTGGGTGTTACCCTCCCTTAAGAATATAATCAGGAACATGTATGAAGGACACATGGACAAAACCAAAGGGGGTTAGGATCAAGGGTGGGAAGTGGGGATGGGTGGGGTGGGAGGGAATGGCGGGGAGAAAATAGAGACAACTATACTTCAACAACAATTAAAAAAGGCGGGGGGGAGAATATACCCATAGAGTAATAGTGGTGGGACCATTGTCATCAGAATTGCTCAGAGCTGAATTAATTACCTGCTCTGCCACATCCTGGCTGTGTGAACTGGGTGTGGTTCTAGTCACCTATTTCCTTATGTAAAATGAGATAATGTATTAGCTATATCACTGGATTATTGTAAGAATTGGATGAAATAATAAATAAATGGCATTTGACAATGCTGAATGCACAGTAGGTATTCAAGAAAAGATGGCTCCCTGCCCCTCTGCTAACTGCCTCTTTCCAGCCAGAGCCCAATGGCACACAAGTATAAACACAACAGCCACATCTCATGTCCTTCATTGTGCAACTGAACCAAAACAAGACTTTTACTAGGGCTGCTGCTGGTCACACGGGATTCCCAGTCACCTCCCCCACTGATCTTTGCCCAAAGTTAACTTCTATGGAAACTACCCACAATGTTTAAGAGAACTATTACTGGCCCCAGACCTTCTTCTTATATAATCTTGTCTATTGATCACTTCCCACCCGTCCTTTCTCCTGAAGTCTGGCAGACAATTGGTTCAAGTGCATAACAGGCCCTCCCCAGGATAGGGACAGTGGATGTTCAGAGAATATTCACATTATGAAGCTACCACAGTAGAGACATTTGAACTACCTCTCATCCCCTCCCTGTTCCTCAGGGTCAGAGTAAATCTAGAGATCGGAGGGAAGCTACTTGAGCCAGACATCGTTTGTCATCAGCCAGTGTGAGAACACACTGTGATATACTTCGGGGCCACCGAATCAGTGAGGACCGTGTTAGCAATATTAGCCAGCGTTATTCATGCAGAGAACATAAAATCAGGTGATTTTGTTAGGCATCGACAACCAATAATGCCTGAGGCTGCAAAATTTGCAACTCACAAGAAAAGACTAAGAGACTAGAAATTTGATTGTTATAGTAAGGATCCTAGGAAAAGGTGTGGCAGTGGGTCAAAAATGCCAGCAGGGAAGGGGTTAAAGGAAAGGAAATGCTGAAGTTTTAAAAAGCGAGAAATATTAAAAAAGGAATTGTCCTTGTAAGACAACCTTCCCGGTCCCCAAGGCCAAAACGTGGGCCTTGGTCCTTGTGGGAACAAGAGTATGAGGGAGCCACGGAGATGTACTATGGGCAAGGTGCCTGATTGCCTCCCCTTCCCCCAAAACTTTAGAACTTTGAGAAAATTACCTAAACTCTCCAGTAGAACATGGTATGAGCCTTCACTGGGGTTCAGTGTGGTTTCAGTTGAGGGAAAGTGAGTCACTAACTCATGACTGCATGAAGGCATCATTAGCCTCTCACTGCGGACTGCAAGGCAGCGAGGAAAACCCACCTGCAAGCTGATGGCCTGGCAGAAGACACACTCAAGACAATCCCCATCAAATGGTGAAGGGACGGGGCTGGCTCACAGCCCAGAGTTGCTCTGACATTTTGGTAATGGCTCATTCCCTAGGGAGTCACCATTCTCTCTATTTCCTCCCAGAGAGAGTCTGGTGCACTCTTCCTCATCCTCAGATATTTGGAAATGCTAGCTCTTCCTGCCTGGGCCCCATGTTCCTGCTTACTGCCGCTTCTATCTTAGATTCTGTTTCAGAAACTTCCCCTGGGCCTTCCCCTGGAGTCCAGCACCTACTTCCTGATTCGACACTCCCAAGCAGGGCCACACACTCCATCAGCATTTCCTGCCTCCCAAGCCCCCAGCTCACACGTTCCATTTCTTAATTGTGTCTACCTGGCCACACTGCTAGGGCTTCTTTTGGCCAGCTGTTTCTCCAGCCCTAGTAGATTAATTCTACCTGCACTGCACTGTTTTCTCTGCAAATTAACTCATCAGCTGATTTAAATATAAGGTCCACAAAGGCGGGGTTTTTGGTCTGTGCTGCTCCCTGCTGTATCTTGTCCATCTGGAACAGTGCCTGGTACCTACTAAGCTGTCAGTAAATATTTGTTGGGTTAATTTACAAATCTCACTAGAAATTAACTCTTTCTTTCCACAACTCCTCCTCTCGTATCAGCAGCCTTCTTTCAGCCATAAGGTCCCCCTCTCCTTGCCATGGGAAACCCAGAGCCACCTCAAGAACTTGAAGGTCATATTTATATTTTAAAGAGAGTAACCCTCAGAAGAAATGTTTTTGTTTTCTTATACATTTTTAAATGCGCAACACCCTCTATTTCCATACGTTAAAACAAATATTATCCACTCTAATCTTTTGCGGGGGAAGGTGGCATTTCTTAGTCTGCAAACTTTGGGGGTAGAAAGGAAGGCTTTGAGAAGAAGACATATTCTTCGTTCTGTGTATAAACTCAGAGGGTGCCTCCGACGTATCTGAGAACATGTTTTTTTTTAACTACAAACAAGGGAACCAGACATCAAGGATTTGAAACTATTAGTGAACATGAAGCAGTTTTCGTTGGTGTCACTCCGCATTTTGGGTTTTAACACTGGCACAGCAGTAAGTCAGCCCTGGAACGCACTGAGCTCAGCCACCAGTTGTGTGACTTTGAGCAAATCGTCAAAGGTCCCTGTGCCTCAGGGGCTCGCGTGTGAAATGGAGACCAGACCTACTTCACAAGGTAGTTGGTGTGAAGATACATGACAATGTGTGTAAAGCAAATGATGCCAAAATCTGGTAAATAGCTACTATTTTTAGTATTCTATCATTTCTCAAGACTTATTTGCATCCTAAAGTACTGTGCCTGCAATTAAGGTAAGAAGCCACAAGATGATGTCTTTAAATGGCCTGCATGGTAGAAACCGTCTGGGCTCCTTTTTTCATTTTACCAAACCAGAGGAGGTTTTTGCCCAAAGTCTCTCCGTCAGGTGTCTTTGTTTTCAATCCACTCACCACATTTCAGGAATAGTTTGACCGGAATGGAAACAAGTGTGCTTTTCTTATTTGGTGCAGTAGAATAGAGCTGTTTTTAAAGACATAAGTAATTAATACAGGGTGGGGCAAACATAGGTTTACAGTTGTTCATATGGAAAATAATACACTAATTAGTAAATAATAACAACACAAGAATAAACTTTGTGTTTCACATACTCACAACTGTAGACCTACGTTTGCCCCACCTGGTATAGAGAACACAAGCTTACAATCTAAAAAGAAGATAAATACCAAAGGGCAACACTTTGCTCATTTTTTCATTAATAGTTAACTAATAGTGTTTATTTTAATACCAAATCTTCATAACTCTTTCAACTATGTAAATCATTAATTTAAGTCAGTTCTTTGAAATTATAATCAAATCCAGAATCTAGGGCTTCTGGGTCTCTTAGTGTCTCTTTTATGGTGCTTTTTTCCCCCAAAACTTCTAGTTTCCCTCCTCTAATTAACTCCAGCACAGGCTTTAATTTCCCTTTTTCTTCTCTCTCTTCTACAGTCACAGAAACACAAAGTCCCACATCCCCCTGTGGGCACAGTCTAGTGAACAGCATCTCAGGTGTGAGTAAGCCCACAGAGATCCTGCTTCTGCAGCTCACTGGCAGAGCTCTGAAGGCCGGGCCAGTTGCGTCCCCTCTCTGGGACTGGGTGCCCCTGTCTCTAGAATCTCATGGCCTCTTAGCAATTGCAATTTTGAGAACCTGTGATTTCATGATTCCTTGCCATACCCGATGTTATATATAAATGAAGGTAAAAATGGCCAACTTTAAGTTAACAAAAACAATAGTAAATAGGAAGCAAACTCAGTAAAATTAGGCCTCTTATGTAGACAATCGAACTGTAACAAATCTCTGAAAGACTCAATTGCTCCAATTTCTTGGAACCCCGTGATGAAAAAACCAGTATGTTTGGGTTCTCTGAGTCTCTGTTCCTCAATTTCTTTTTTCCTTTTCCTCAGTTTTTGAGTAGTCTGTGTCTGTGTGCTTTATCCCTCTGACTGTAAGTTCCCCCAGGAATGAGAATAGATCTTTTTCTAGCTCACTGTTTATCACATAATAATCCATCAAAAAAACAACTGATGGTTGATCAGTGACTTACTGATTAACAAAATCTGCTTTTCATGCAGATCCTATTTGACAGCATTGTAAAAAAAAAATGTAATGCATTGAATAGTTTAACTTTCTCTTTATCATTTCTATTTTCAATTACAGTTTACATTAAATGTTATTTTTATTAGTCTCAGGTATACAGCATAGTAGTTAGACAATCATACACTTTACTAAGTGTTCCCCCAATATTTCAGTGCCCACCTGACACCGTACAGTTATTACAACATTATTGACTATGTTCCCTCTGCTGTGCTCCACGTCCCCATGACTATTTTATAACTACCAATGCGGACTTCTTACTCCCTTCGCTTTTTTCACCCAGCCCCCCAAACTCTTCCCCTCTGACCACCCAACATCTGTTCTCTATGTCTCTGAGTCTATTTCAATTTCATTTATTTATTTTTTCAACAGTTTAACTTTTATTTGGTAAATGGAGAGAGTCCCCATCTTTTATTGGGAAAACTATTGAATGACTTTATCTTGTTCCAGCATCTATGCCAACTCATACATCCCTGTGAATTCCACTATTCATGCTTCATGTCCTACATATTGTTTTAGTGGTTCTACATTTAAACACACTGTATTTGGTGACATAAAATATATTTTATAATCTAATAAAAAGCTATAGAGTTTAAAGTTCTCATATTTCAAAATTCATTCAAACCAGCAATCTAAATTTTTTTTAAAGTAGAAAAGGTTACTAACTCCCCATGCTTATTAAACTCCTGCCTCTGATTTCTACATTCTTGTTTCTAGGCTGTATAGCTCTGCTGGAAAAATTTTTATAAACCCACACTCCAAAGCACCCTGGAGTAAAATAACAAAGGTCTGATATAAAGAGGGGCACAGCCTGTTATTCAAACATTAGTGGATAATATATGTACTTAAAGGTAAAGCCAAAGTAAAATTAACATCTGTTTAAAAATTCCTGTTTCTTACTTGTTATTTCTGGCTTTCATGGCTATAATTTAAAGGTACTGATTTCCCATGAACACCAAGGGTGGCAAACAGATACTGTAAAGTGCTTTAGGAAACCTTGTTTTCAGTTCAGAGACTGGCAACCTGCATAGATGCTTTAAAGAAAGAAACAAAGCGCAAAAGTTCTAGACTCATCTATGCTCATCATCAGCTTGAGAGCTGAGTTCCTTAAGGTCATTGCCATTGTCTCTTGTTAATTGGCTCTTCCTTTCCCAGATTCAGAACCAACTCACTTTGTTGTTCTGGCCAACTCCTTTTATCTGTATGGCAGATTCTGGTAGCCTCGTTCTTGTCACTCATCAAGCTCACAGGTATGCAGGGAAAATTTGGGAGACTTTGAAGTCTTAAATAACATTAAGGGAGGAGCGTATTTAATGGTGGTATCATGAAGGTGTGGAAAGAGAGGTTGGAGGGGGACATGAGCACATGAGCTCCCAGTAGACATCCAGGTATGTCAGCCAACACTCAACACTGTGCCCTGTGGAATACAACTGAGTGTGAACTAGCTCACCTGCATCCTCAGCCTTCTCGTGAATTGCTCCTCCCCAACAGTGTCTACTCTGCCGGCCTCAGAATCTTCTCAACTGGAGAGGCAACATACTCTTACCTTGTCCCATCCACTCCCATGCCATCATTCTTCCATGGCTCTCAGCAATGCCTAGCCTTTTCAACATCCTTCCCTGCCTCCCAGCTCCTCCCTTGTTGCTGTTTTGTACTGACCTCCTAAGCCTTCAGTATCTCTTGTAGTTTAGCCTATGGTTTACGGTCTTCCCCCAATTTATTTAAAGTAATGTCTTCTTAACCTTAATAAGTTTTTAACAGGGCCCCCATATTTTCATTTTGCACTGAACCCTGAAAAATATGTAGCTGATCCTGACTCTTCCATTAGCTTCTGACACTACATTCTATTTTTCCTACAGCTCTAACCCCTCTTTTCTATTCCATCATCCACTCACTAAATTCAGTTTATTATAATGGTTCACCCACCTCACCTCTCTCCTTTGCTAGTCTCACCAATGGCTTCAGCTTTCACTTTGTCAAATGCCACACAAATATGTTACCTGAATCCTAAACTTCAAATCTGTTTCCACCCATAATCCAAGTGTTTCCACAAGAATGTTCAATAAGCACTCCAGCCTCCACATGCCCAAAACGGAATTCAGCCTCTACTTACGTTTTTCTATCACTTGCTGAACTTTACATTTTTAAGATTTACTTATGTTGCTGCATATCACTCTAGTTATTTACTTCCGCTCCTCTACAGTATTTCATTATACGAGCAAATTTCAATTTACTTCTCCTTTTACCTCGAGATAAATATTTGGGTTGTTTGGGCAGTTTTATTTGTCATTATGTGCATATGCACATACGGAGGAGGAATTCCCTTAGGTTATAAAACTAGGAGTCAGACTGTGGTGTTGCACTATACACACGAACTCAGTTTCAGCTGGCAAAACCAAACTGTTTTCAAAGTGGTCGCGGCAGCTTACATATATTCCTACCCACAGTAATGAGATTTCTCGTTGCTGCATATCCTTCCTCACACATGATATTATCAGATTAAAATTTGTTAATGTCTTTGTATCTAAATATGATTTCTATTTTTACCTTCCTGATTATGAATGCAAATGAGCATCTTTCATGGGTTAATGATATATAAAAAGTATCCCATTCTTGCAGTGCTTTATAGTCAAAAAGTATCTTTTTTTAAATTAAAATCTATACCTCAACCCGCTGTTGTCAGTACAAGCATACCTGATTTTATTGTGCTTTGTTTTATTGAGCTTCACAAGATGGAGGATCCTACCTTCCATCCTCCACCACCAACAACACTGTGAACTGCTTTGCTGTGAGACCGACTCCATTGCACTGGTCTAAAACTGAAACTCTCATTGTCTCCAAAGTGTGTCTGTATAGAAAAGTTTTTTGGTGAGCCCTGAAGAGCACTAAAGATTTGCAATCCTATCCTCACTTAGATGGTAACTAGTTTCAAACAATTATACTTTGGGATTCAGTAAAGTAATACTCTCTCAAGAAGATGACGTTCTGCAAAACGAGCTCTGCCTAACTGGCTGTGGCTGTAAACCCTCTCTAAGCGTGCAGTTGCTCAGCAACACGTGGAGAGACTAGCTACAGGAGTAGAAACAATATGGAAGAAAGAAGTCTCATCCCACACAGTATTACCCATCTCCTAACCCAGTAAGAACAAGAACTGGGAGAGAAAACACAAGTATCTATTGTTTGGTGAAGAGTCTACTCCATTCAGGAAAGGACATGTGGAAACCATGGGAAGCAGAGGTACCCTGCCATCCCCAGCCCAGCCCAGCCCTGCCCAATCTCACCTCTCCTAGACACTTCCCCATACACTTTCTGGAGTTCCCCAGGCATGTTCTTCTCATAAGTCATTGCTTCCTGTCTATCATTACCCAAATATTTTACATTAGGGAAGACTAAGTATCTTGAGGCAAGGAATGTCCAATATTGTGCTGAGGTTAATTAAATTACAAAATATACATGGCCATGAATTTCAGGTCCCTGAATTAGAAATCAGATGTCAATTCAATCTGACAGATATTTGTTAATCAGCCACTATCTCCAACAAAAATATGATAGAACTCTTGCCACTTAGTAAGCAAACTTTATAAACCAAGAACAAAGGGTTTCATAGCACTTAACTCTGAAATAGAAAAATCACTATCAAGCCACACCCTAATTGCATCACATGTTTGTGCAATATATTTAATAAAATGCTATATTTAATAAGTCTGTTCCTCATTTTTTAACCAATATTTACTGTGAGAAAATTAGACTTGACATTTCTTTCAAAAGATCCTTGGTAATTCACAAACAATTATTGCTCTAGTGCTCTCTCCTCTAAACTAAAAATAATAATAATAGAATTTATTGAGTTCATACTATGTGCCAAGAATTATAGAAATTGTTACATGCATACCATCTCATTTAAAGTGTCACACCCTGGCCGTGTGGCCCAGCTGGTTAGAGCATCATTCCATGCACTGAAAGGTTGTTGGTTTGATTCCCAGTCAGGGCACGTGCCTAGGTTGAGGGCTCAATCCCCGGTTGGGGTGCCTACAGGAGGCAAGCAATTGATGTTTACTCACATTGATGTCTCTCCCCCTCTCTCCCCCTCTCTCAAATCAATGAAAACATGTCCTCAGGTGAGGATTTTTTAAAAAATAAAAATACATACATAATAAAAATTAAAAAGCATCACAACTACCCAATGAGGTAATACTCTTTGCTGCTGCTGTTGCTGCTGTTTGAGATAAAATTCCCATACAATAAAGAGTACATATTGAAAGTGTACAATCTGATGAGTTTTAAGATGTATGTATATCCCCCTACAACTATTACCACAATGAAGAAAATGAACTTATTCATCACCCCCCAAAGTTTCCTCATTACCTTTCACAATCCTCTGTTCTCTCCCTCCTCATCCCAAGAAAATACTGATCTGTCCCTGTAGATTAGTTTGCATTTCTAAAGTTTTAAAAAACGGAATCCTTCAGCATGTACTCTCTTTTTCTGGCTTCTTTTCTCAGTGCGATTATTCTGAGATTCACCCATGTTGTTGTATTGATTAATAGTTCATTCTCCTTTATTTCTTCATTCCACATTCCATTGTTCAGATATTCATTAACCTGTGATGTCTGACTTGTTTTCAGGTTTGGGCTATTACACATAAAGCTCTTACCAATTTCCACACACAAGTTTTGGGACCATATGCTTTCATTCCTCTCGCCTAAATGTCTAGAAGTAGAAGGACTTAGGTTACATTGTAGATATATATTTAACATTTTAAGAATATACTAGTGCAATTGTTGCTATAACAAATCATCAAAAACTGAGTGACTTAAACAACACAATTTATCTCTTACAGTTTTAGAGGTCAAAAGTCTAAAGACAAAATGTTGGCCAGGCCTGTTCCCTCTAGAGACTTCAGGGGAGAATCCGTCTGCTTTCCATTTTTAGCCAATAGATTGCCTGCATTCTTGGCTCATGCTATTTTTCAGGATCCCCTAACTTCCTGCCTCTGTGACCAAATCTCCTGCTACTGACTCTGATGCTCCTGCCTCCCTCTTATAAGAACCTTTGTGATTATGTTGTACCCACCTGGATAATTCAGGAAAACCTCCTGGATCTCCATGATCTTTTATTTAATCATATCTACAAAGTCCCTTTACCATGAAAAGAAACATATTTACAGATTCCAGGGATTATTTAAGATAATGAATGTGTTTGAGGGGCCATTATTCAACCTATTAATCTGTCTTCCAAAGAGTTTATATCAATTTAAATTCCCATAAGCAGGCTAAGAGTTCTAGTTTCTCCACATCCTTACCAACATCTACCAAAGTAAGTCACTTTAATGTAAGGTATTCTAATAGGTTTATATTAGAATCTCATTGTGATTTCAATTTGTACATCTTGGATAATAAATGACATTGAAAATCTTTTCATGTTCTTCTTTGACATTTGTAAATCTTAAGTGAAGGTGTCCCTTCAACTCTCTTCCCATTTTGATTGGGTTTTATCATTTTTTTAGTGGAAAAATAGATTTTTTTTAATTAAACATTTTTTTTATTGCTGTTCAATTACAGTTGTCTGCATTTTCTCCCCACCCCTCCACCCCAGCCAAACCTACCTCCCTCCCTCATCTCCACCCTCCTTCTTGGTTTTGTCCATGTGTCCTTTACAGTAGCCCCTGAAAACCCCTCTCCCCACTATCCCCTTCCCACTTCCCTCTGGCTATTGTTAGATTGCTCTTAACTTCAATGTCTCTGGTTATATTTTGTTTGCTTTTTTCTTTTGTTGATTAGGTTCTAGTTAAATGTGAGACCATATGGCATTTGTCCCTCACCACCTGGCTTATTTCACTTAGCATAATGTTCTCCAGTTCCATCCATGTTGTTGCAAAGGGTATAAGCTCCTTCTTTCTCTCTGCTGCATAGAATTCCATTGTGTAAATGTACCATAGTTTTTTGATCCACTCATTTGCTGATGGGAACTTAGGTTGCTTCCAGTGCTTGGCTATTGTAAATTGTGCTGCTATGAACCTTGGGGTTTTATCATTTTTTATTGTTGGATTTTGAGAGTTCTTTACACATCCTCAATACAAGTCTGTCAAATATAATTTGAAAATATTTTATGCTAATCTGTAGTTTGCCTATTTGTTTTCTTAACAGTGTCTTTCAAAAGGCAGACATTTTTGACTTCAATTAAGTTCAATATATGAATTTTTCTTTTATAGATTGGGTTTTTGATGCTGTATCTAAAAAATCTTTGCCTAACCTCAGGTTTAAAAGAGTTTCTCTTATGTTTTACTCTAACATTGTATAGTTTTACTTTACTTTTAGGTCTGTGGTTCACTTGGAATCAAGATTCGCTTATGGTGCACATATGAACTGACATTCTTTGTTTCCATATAAATACCCAGTTGTTCTAGTTGGTTAAAAAAACCATCCCTTTTTCCCTGAGTTGCCTTTTCACCTTCATATGTTGGATCTAATATTTGGACTCTCTGGTCTATTAAAATACATTCATCTATTTGCCTGTCTTTATGCTTCTAGTACACTGTCTTGATTACTATAATTTATAAGTATACTTGAACTCAGATAATCTTAGTTCTCCTGCTGTGTTCACCCCTGCTATGTCACTATCAGTGGCTCAGTTCAGCTGATAAGATCTGGGTCTTATATTTAAAAGCGTCCTCTTCTCCATTTCCACTGCTACTACCCAGCTCTCATTACATCTGCATGAGCAATGCACTTGTCCTTCAGTCATTCTGCTTCTCCAAAGCATAGTCTCATTTATGCTAACGTAGTCTGGGAGTGCAGCTCTGAGCAAACACACCTCCTTGATCAAGTGCCTTTGATCGCCAAAAACTTCTTAACTTCCTAGTGAATGAAATCTCACAGACTAGCTTTCTACCTTTATTTCCTAAAACATCTCATCCTACACCCAAGACCTAAACCCAATTGAAACACTCTCTGTTTCCAAAAAGAATCAGTGCTTCCTTACCCTAGGCCTCCAGTTGGCTTATATTGGTTCTTTTTCTGAAATTCCCTCCTTTACGCCCTAATTTTATCCTTTCTTTGAAACCAGATAAAATTCACCTTCTTAATTAAGCTTTCCTATTATCTTCAAATCTGGAAGTATATTATCAATACAGTTAATCCCACAATGCTTTATGTGTCATTTATTTTATTTTTTTATATTGTATTACAGCTAATTCTATATATTGTTTCCCTTAGCAATTGTAAAGTTCTTAACATTTGCTTTGCATTCTTCATTATGCCTACAAGGTAAATCCTAAAAGTAATCAATAAGAACATAATGCTGCATTAATCCATCAATTTACCAAATTTCATATTTTATGAAGGGAAAAAAACTGATGTGTGAGACGGATTCCTTGCTCTCTAAAATAACTGCAATGCAAGGGAATGTGGAAACTTCTGTGGTTGACGAGATAATCAATGCTCTGAGGCAGTTGTACTTAGACTGAGGACTGGGGAGCCTTCTTGAAGTCTTTGGTAGGACTTTGTAAGCACAGATACAAAGGAGTACATTCCAAGTTCAATATTTACCAAGGCATTGAGGGACAGAGAGGATGAGGTGTTCTGAGAATAACGAGCAGAACAGTTTAACCAAAGGAGAGAGTTCATGTGGGGGTACTAAGAGATGGTGCCAGAAGATGCAGGTTAGGGTCAATTATGTAATTTTTGTCCCACTGATGGCAACAACAAGGAAGCTGGGCTTCACCAACATCAAAATCGTCAGGCACTCCTTTGGCCATGGTGACTGTGAGTGTTTTCCCATTCTCCCACAGTTCCTATGGCAACATGTTATCTTATAATAGTCAGTTAAAGATGTTCTTTCTTCCCAGTTTATACATTCACTTATTTATTCAAACATTCATTTAAAAACCTACTGTATTCCAAACACTGTGCAAGACCCTAAGGTTTTCAGGATGAATAACCATGCTTCGAACACCAGGAGCTTCACATTTCAGTAAAATAACAAACTAATTGTTTTCTGACTAAAACTGTTATGTAAATGACACGAGGTCTTATTCTGGGTACAACCTAAGTATGTTTTGTGATTCATCTGTTTTGCTCTGTTTTGCTTAGCTTTGGTTGCTTATTGGGCTTGTCAGTTAATATATATTATTTATACTATATAAATAATATATACAAAAGAGAAGGGAGCTAGTGATTTTTATTTTTATTTTAACAAAAGCACATCAAAAAAGATTTCACCCCATATAAAGACTAACAGATCTTTGTGATTAAGAAATTTACTTACAAAGAAAAGCTTATTTACCATCTTCTCTATGCAGTAAATTATCAGAAATATCTCACCTATAAGTATATTCCTCAATTTGTGGCTAGTATAATGTCCTAAAATATTCAGGCCTTATTTACCCTAGAAATTCTAGCAGCTTTGGAGGCAGCAATACCACTTAGGACTTTTTTTCAGAACACAGTTACAGTAAATGATAACTGAGGTCCCCCCAACCTCTAACCTAACCAACAAACTATTAAGTAATGCTCCCAAATTATTTTTTGTCTTGCTGGGGAAGAGGAAGAAGGCTGGATTAGGGATTTTTCTTCTTGGATTCTTTGTGACCTCAGAAGCTTAAAACATTAATTACACTACTCTCACATGAAACTGCTGACACTACTCTTTTGGTACCCATTAACTTCCTCTTTCCACTCATCATTTCCTCTTTAAAAGTTGTTTTCTATTAGTGTAAATACTTTTTTCATACAATGGTTTCACTTTTAAAAGGTAGCAGATAAGCTGGCCAACAAGCTGACATAGCTATCAAGTGGAAAATCAAATCCCTAGCAATAGCAAGTTTCGTGTGCAATATCCTCTTCCCCACTAAAATAATAACTGAATATCTTTTTGAACTGCAGCTTCTTCATGGCTTTAATGACCGCCGCTGAAAGAGAGAGATGTTTAACAGGGGTGTTACGGAAGGTGCGAAGAACACCCATCAGGATCCTACTGCATTGTTCAGATGGCACAAGGTCATTTTACGGGAACTAGGGTCAGCAAGAAGCCTGGAATACTAATTATCAAGGAAATGCAAATCAAAACCATAAGTTATTGCCTCAAACCTGTTGGAATGGCTATTATCAAAAAGACGAGAAATAACATGTGTTGGTGAAGATGTGGAAAAAAGGGAACCCTTAGGCACTATTGTTGAAAATGTACACTGGTACAGCCACTGTGAAAAACAGTACGGATGTTCTTCATAAAATTAAAATGGAATTACTATATAATCTATCCATCCACTTTTGGGTATCGAGCTGGAGAAAACAAAAAATCCTAACTCAAGAAGATATCTGTAACCTTATCGTTCAGTGAAGCATTATTTACAATAGCCGTAACATGCAAGCAAGACATGAACACATCCTAAGTGTCCACAAGTGGATGAATGAGTAAAAAAACGTGTGGGGCGTGTATGTGTGTGTGTGCGTGTGTATAAAATATATATACTCACATACACAGATAAACAATGGCATGTTATTCAGCCATAAAGAAGGAGGAAACCCTGCCATTTGTGACAACACAGACAGACTTTGAGAGCATTATTGCTAAGTGAAATAGTTCAGGCAGAGAAAGACAAATACTGCATCTTCTCACTTATATGTGGAATCTTAAAAGAAAAAAAAAACAAAACCTTATATTTAGATACAGAGAACAGATTTGTGGTTGCCAAAAGCAAGGGTCAGGGGTGGGCAAAGTGGGTGAAGGTAGTCAAAAGGTACGAACTTCCAGTTGTAATAAGTAAGTCCTAGGGATGGAATATACATCGTGGTGACTATACTTAAGTATACTCTATTATCTATCTGACAGTTCCTACCAAGGGTGTCAAACTCATTTTCACCGGGGGCCACATCAGCCTCGTGGTTGCCTTCAAAGGGCTGAATGTAATTTTAGGACTGGATAAATGTAACTACTCCTTAACTAGGGGCAAGGAGCTTAGCTCTGCTGCCAGGTAGAAACAAGGTGCCGGGCCAGATAAAACAAGGTGGAGAGCCGGATTCAGTCCATGGGCCTTGTGTTTGCCACCTGTGTGCTAAGAGAATATATCTTAAAAGTTCTTATCACAAGAAAAAAATTATAATTAAATATAGTAATGGATATTAACTAGACTTATTGGGGTGACCATTTCATAATATATACATGTATCAAATCATTAGATTGTACACCTGAAACTAATATAATGTTATGTGTCAACTATATCTCAATAAAATAACAATTAAAAATAAATCTAGAATCTCTAAGTTTATGACCCATTGGTTCCCAGAAAATCTCACATAAGCCAGGATATAAAATGGATATGCATCATATGTTTAACACTCGCACTATATGAGATAATATCTCAATACCTCACTTAGAGACGTTGCCTACTCTGAACTAGAGAGCATGTGTATGATGTAGAAAGACGAAACCTGAGAGGCACCTCAGCATCTTACATCCCTTGCTCCTTTGTCTGAGCCTCTTCATTACCTCTATACATGAAATTATTAGTAAAACTTGATACTGGCTAATATTTCTGATTCTTGTGAGCCAATTTGACAATATGATCTTTTGTTTAAGTTCACAGTCCTTGGAAAGAAGAGTCTTATGCCAGCTACCATCCTTGGTAGGGCAGAAGAAGAAAGAAGATTTCATGACATGGAGAGAGAAAAAACAGATGAATTTTTCATAGACTTTTAATGCTGATGGTTTTAAATCCCTAAGATCCCCAGATATAATGAGAGGGTACACCCATCTGCCAACTCTTGTCCAAAGGCTTTCACCGTGTGCTCCCAAGAAAGATTGGAGTCAGTGCAGAGGAGCTGAGAAAGAATGCCCTGAGGCCCCGGCATGCGGACCCTTTGGTATCTGAGGGAAGAGCAGAAAAACTAAGAGAAATCCTCCAGGCACTCTAGGTCTCCATTAAGGATGAAGAAGTGATCATCTGTATCTGAGATGGGGCAAAAGACCCAGGAAAAGCCCCATGAGATGCGAGCATGTGGGGCTTGCTGAAGCCTGAGAGCAGAATGGGAAAACTGAAAGAAACCTTTCAGGAACTCTAGACCTTACACTGAGGACAAGGCTGCGGCAGTCTACAGCTGGGAAAAGGGCAGAGTAGCTGACAGCGACCCTCTGTGAGGGGCAGAATGAGGGATCTGATCAAGTCTGATGCCAGGGCTGAAGGACTGAGGAAAATATTCTGGCCCCTCTGGGCCCCACACTGAGTACAAGGCAGCAGCCCCCTGTGGTTGAAGAAAGCAATATAACTGAAGAAAGGCTCCGATACACAGGCATGTGGGGCCTCCTGAGGGCAAGGAAGGAAAGATCCAAGCATTTAGATCCCAAGCCTGTGACAGGGAAGGTTTTATCTCATCCTCAAATCATTTCAGCCATTGGTGAACTGGATCGAACTAAAGTAACCACTAAATCCAAACCCAGTTCAACTACAGACTAGATTAACTCAGTCCCCTAGTGGTCTGACCAAAAACAAGCCTCCCCCAAAATGTGACTTTTATGGGCAAAATGTTATTTACTTAAAGATCTATTGTTCTTTACACTCAGAGTCTGAAATTGAAACAAAAATTAAGAGACACATAAGGAAGAAAGGTTATGTAACCCATCCCTAAGTAAGTGTTATGGATTGAATTTGTGTGCCTGCAAAATTCATATATTGAGACCTTAGCCTACAATGTGATTGTACTAAGGTTAAATGAGGTCATATTATGTGATAGGATCAGTATCCTCATAAAGAGAGAAAAGACACCAGAGACCTTACGCTCTCTTGGAGCAAACAGAGGAAAGGCCGTGTGAAAGAAGGAAGTCACCAGTAACAATCCTGCTGGCACTTTGATCTTTGACTTCCAGCCTCCAGAACTGGGAGAAAATAAATGTCTATTGTTTAAGCCACTCAGTCTGTGGTTTATTATAGCACTGAGCAGACCAATACAGTGAGGAGTTAGTCAATAAAATCATATCCACATATAAGTCAGAGGTTATAATTATTAGGCAGGGATTTTAAAATACATATAATAAATATATTCAAGGATCTCATGAAAAAGGAGAACAATAGGCCTGTATAGATCAGAAATTTCAGCAGAGAGATGGGCACTATATAAAAAGCTAATAAAAATGGTAAAAATAAAAAATAAAATTAGCAAAATAAAGATATTTTCCCATGGGTTTATCAGCAGACTGGACACACCAGAAGAAAAAAAATCACTGGACTGAAAGTAATTATCAAAACTGAATCATAAAGAGAAAGAAAGTGAAACAAATGGAACGCTGAATTGAATAATTGTGTGTAAATGGCAAATGTTGAAACATGGAAATAATTGGATTTGGAATGAGGATAATGCCGGCCTCATAAAATGAGTTTAGGAGATTTCCTTCCTCTTGAATTTTTTGAAGTAGTTTGAGAAGGAGAGGTGTTAATTCTTCTCAGAATGTTTTTTAAAAAGAACTATACATCTTGCAAACAACAAATTGTGCTGTTCTACTGAACCATAGTAGAGATAAAGGGCTTGTTCCTGGAACAAGGAGTGAACAGCTGACCAGAACTGCTGATCAAGCTGTTGGACCCACAGAATCATAAGGTCAGAGGGTCCAGCAGCAGGCCATCATAAAATGCAATGGAACATCTGAGATTGAACTTGAACAAGGCCTGAGGGTCTAAGCAACCTGCACAACGAGCAGGTAGCTTAGCTCTGAACATCACTGTCACCCATGACTACTGCGCAAGTTCATAAACACGGCCACATCATAACAGTTAACTTTATGACTAGCTCGCTAAGGTTAATTTTATATGTCAGCTTAACTGGGCCACAGGCACCTAGGTATTTGATTAATTATTCTGGATGTCTCTGTGAGGGTGTTTTTAGATGAGATTAACATTTAAATTGTTAAACTGAGGAAAGCTGATTGCTCTCCAAAATATGGGCAAGCTTCATTGTATCAGTTGAAGGCTTAAATAGAACTAAAGGCTGACTGTCCCTGAATAAGAGAATTCTCCTGCCTGGTGGCCTTCCAACTAGGACACCTTCTCTTCCTAATTCTACAGCAACCTCTGGCCCTTGGACTCAAAGTGGAAATGGGTTCTGCAGATTTCAGATTTGCCAGCCTCCATAATATTAGGAGCCATTTCCTTTTTAAATCTCTTTATATACATCTTGTTGGTCCTGTTTCTCTAGAGAACACTGACTAATATACTCATGAAGAGGAAAAAGCCCAAGCTTGGTCCATGGATGGGTTGGCTCAGTATGTGGGTATAAGCCAAAGTAGACAGTGGCTGAAACATATCCCCATTCAAGTGTGGCCCTGAAAGAGAGTGGTACAAGGAAATCCTCCCATTGGGCCAGGCTTTGGGTGGCACTTATAGTTATCTGCTTGAGGGATAAAAAGGTGTGGCCAGTGGGGAATGGCTTAGCACAGCTGATCAAGGTCCTGAAAGGAGAAAGTCTGAAAGATTGTGACCAAGGAAATCTGTAGTAGGAGCATGTGGCTGGACATATGGAATGAGATTCAAAGTCTGAAGGTTTAGTATTGCATATGATCCCCAAAGAGAATTTATGACAGTAAAGGCACCAAACACACAGGTAGACAAAATTGACAGTTGGCATCAGTCAGCTTCCACATTGGCCATCTCTTGCAATGGAAACATGGGTAGCCATGGTGGCAGAAATGGAGACTATGCGTTGGCAGAAAAGCTATAGCTTCTACCAAATCTACTCTAAATCCTTGTTATAGCACTCTCAGTGAGACTGTCTGGGGTAGCTTGTCTCCAATAGAGCCAGCATCAATTCCCTCCTTCCCTTTGTGCATGCCATTGCCCTCATCAAGAGATGGAGTCTATTCCTCTCTTCTCTTAAACCCAGGCTCAGCCTTAGTGACATGGTTACCAATAGAAATATATACATTCAGAAAGTTCTAATGCCAGGTTGTAAAAAGCCTTATAGCACTGGCCAGTGGATCAGTTGGTTGGAGCATCATCCCCTGCAAAATGTTGCAGGTTTGATCATTAGTCGAGACACATACGAGAGGCAATTACTTGATGTCTCTCTCCCTTCTCTCTCTCTCTCTCTCTCTCTCTCTCTCTCTCTCTCTCTCTCTCTTCCCATCTAAAATTAAAATTGATAAACATATCCTCAGATAAAGATTTTTTTTTAATTTTTAAAGCCTCACAACTGTCACCTGGACCTCTTTGAATGCTCCGCCTTGAAACTTTTGCTTGAGAGAAACTGGCTATCAAATAAGAAGTCAGTCTAGTAAGCCAAAGCGGCCCCAGCTAGTCTCTGCCCTGCCACTTCTTCTATCATCCTAGGCCCTTCCTTCCTTCACTCTCTTCAGCTTTAGTAAACTTACTCTCAAAATTTAAGAAAAAAAAAGTAGACTTATACCTTATAAGTCTACTTATACCTTAAGTAGACTTATACCTTAAGATTACCATGCTATAAGAAGACCAAACCACCTGGAGAAGTCTTAAAGAATGATATATCATAGAGAGACTGAGAGAGAGAGAGAGAGAGAGAGAGAGAGAGAGAGAGAGAGAGAAGCCAAGGTACAGTGAGACATCAGGCATCTGAGAAAGAAGCCACCTTAGAAAGTAATCCTCTAGCCTCAGACAACCCAGCTGATGCCATGTGTATCAGAGATATACTGGCCAGCTGAGTCCTTGCCGACTTCCTAACCTAAGAACTCATGATTAAAATAAATCATTATTGTATGCTGCTAAGGTATGGAGTGGTTTATTAAAACCAACCAGCCAAATTTAGATTGTCTTGGAAAAGGCAATAAATTATTTGGACAGTAATATTCAAATATTCCAAGTAAGAGTTGGCCTTTCCTATTTGCAGGCCTGAGAGCTTAGAGAGTATCTGACCCTCTGTCCCAGCACCTTACATAACTTCAGTTCAAACAAAGGGAAAAACAGCAAAGAAGCACAGGAGTTAGCACATGACCATAGATTCCACTAGTCAAACCCCATTCTGTACCAAACAGAATCAGCTAAAATGCCCAATAGGAGGTAATACCTTGCAGTGATAGGAGTGTCACGCGTTAGCATGTAGTACTTTAATTGGCCTTTGTGTGGTTCCTAATATAATTCTAACAGTCAGAATATATGGCTCAAAGAACCAAGAATGGGAAGCAGAAGTGGTCACACATACCATCACTCCTGGCGACCTACTTGAGGAGTTTCCCCAAGTTGTTGGAGAAGCTTCCTACTGTTACAACTCGGGGTTCTGCAGGTTTAGGGGTCTCAGTTTCCACAGGGGAAATATCTACCTGCAGACACAGGAAAAGTCCCATTGAGCTACACCTCTGCTTTCTGAGCCCTTAGCTTCTCATTCCAAGATATCCACAGACAATGAGAGGAGCCACTTGATGTGGGCTGCCAGGGAAGGGGATATCTCTTCAGGAATCCTGAAGAGGACATGCATCAAGGCTGAATGCTGACAGCATTCCTGCCACTAGACAAATGAGACTTTCCGTCCGGTGGGAGGGTCTGGGCAGTGCCTCACACCAGTGCCTATCCACTTCACTCTGTATTTGAACAAGTAATGAGAGGGAACTTCTGTTTCATATTTGTGCTTGACCTCCGTAAAATTCCTATTAGCTGCAAAAGTAAACCCAAGAAATTTTGTGAGTTTTTGTTGTAGAGATTGAAAGCCTTAGTGAAAAACAAAGGTTTTTAACTGACTGATGGAACAGAGTAAAATGTCCAGAAACAGGCCCAGACATATAAAATCAACTGGTGACTGACAAAGGTGACGCTGCGGTTTAGTAGAGAAAGGACAGTCATATTAATACACAGTGCTGTGTAACCTGTACTTCCAAGTGACAAACAATGCATTTTGTTCCTTACCTCACATCATACTAAAAAAATAACTGCAGATGGATTATAGATCTAACTGTAAAGCTAAGATTTTAGAGGAAAACTAGTTGTTAAACATTTATCATCACGTGGATATCCCACTCTCCCACCCAGTCACTTTCTACCCCTGCACCTCCCTGCTCCTTCTTCCCCAGCAGATAAATACTAAGAAAACTGATGCTATCAGAAGGGAAAAGTCAGATCTTCTGTCAAACAATAAACTCACCTGAACTCATACATTCTCTATTTTCCCTCATTAATATAGAAGCTCTACCCCTGTCCTATCAAATGATAAACAGACAAGTACATAAAAATAAACAAAAACACTTCACTTTTATTCTAAGTCCTCTTTCTGTACCTCAGTTTCCTCACCTGTAAGAAAAGTAAAATTGGTAATAATTCCTTTGTCATTGGATCATTATGAGTATTAAATTAATGATGTATAAAATACTTAAAATATTGCCTGGCTCAAAGCAAACACTAAGTAAACATTATTTACTACTCTACCCAGCCCAATATTTTGAGGAACTTGACTGTATTTGTGGTCTCCACTTCCTCACCACTCATTCACTCTTCAAAACAAAAATCAAGTAACATAGCACCCATGCAAAACCTCTCTAAAGTCTTCTCACCTCATGTGGGATAAAATATTAATCCTTTACCAAATACTCTACAAGGCCTTATGTGATCTGACTCCTGGTCATTGCAAATTTTCTCTAAATTTTTCCATTCTGTTCAATCACTATACTTCAGATAATGACATTTCTTATTTCCCACCAGCATTCCAAGGTTATTCTTACCTCCATGATCGTTGTTTTGTCTTTCATTTACCTACTCCTATAAGCTACTGTGAAAGTAGAGATCATGTCTGACTTCTCAGTGAAGTCAGTGAATCCCCCAACACTCAGAGTAATGTCCGATACATACTAAGTACTCACAGAACATTTGTGACATCAAGAATTAGTTCGTGAAAGCCCATTCTAATCTGGCTGTTTCTCACATCATGCCAAGGAAGCTGCTTTATGATTCCAAATCTAGTAGTCACATCTCTCCATACATGTTGTTCCTCTTCCCTATTAGTCCACAGTTCATTCTATGAAAATCTCCTCTTTTGGTTTTTGTGAAACCCTCTTTCTTGGTTTTTCTCCAATCCCACTGTTTTCTTGGTAGGAATTCTCTATAGGCTCCTCTTCCCCCCTGGAGATGTAAGTTTTGAGTGCTACAGGGCTGGGTCCCAGGAGTCCTCTCTCCCTAGATAACATGTGTAATATGTAACAAATGACATGCAGCTTCAGTAAAGAAACTGCTATGAACAATTTCAGTTAGAGGGTGAGGAAAACTTCTGGCTTTTTCCATCCCAAATGGAATTCCTGCTAAGACACAAATCTTCAGAACAGGTAAAATGATTTTTCTTCATGTGCAAGATAAAAAACAGGGAAGTCCCTTATCGATTCATGCATGGCCTTGCCTTTGAGACTTGGTGCTATTCTCAGGCTGGTTGTCTACCCTCGCAGCCTGAGTATTGCTTCTCTGCTCTGCCCAGGCTTGCTGCCTGCTCTTCCTCTATGTCACTCGCCCACTCCCAGAGCCTCTGTTCTCACACTACACCCTGTCCATACCTCCTGTTTGTAATATCTATCATGTGCTCGCTGCAGGCACACACAGGCAGGGTAGGACAGCAAGGAGATCTTGCGTGACATGAGGAAGAGCAATTAACATTTGTACATTTTATTACATGGCCACAGATCACCTCCCTGAATAAATTTAATTCATTCATCATACTTTCTGTCATTCATTTGCCACTTCTGCATGTTCCCCTCCACCAGTCACTGTATCCTTCCTGCGGAGTTTAACCAGACATACTTGACTTGCCCCAGAGCCACACCATGTCAGATGTTGATTTCTTCAAAAATAAGGACCAAAAGAAGCAAGGAAGCTATGGTACATTCATTTCTCACATTCTCTTTCTGCCACATCAAATACTGCTTAATCTATAAAAATCAGGACCATGCTTTTTTTTAAGGGTATCACCTTAAAAAACACAGAAAGGGTCTTAAAGATCATTACTCTAAATGAAAGTATTTGATTCACTGTTCACAGGCAGAGAATTCTATAGCTTCAAGTCCCTCAAACACTTTTTGCTTAGTAATCTATGTATTTTTCCTTTTGCCTGGTACCATCCCTTTATTAGTATAGTTGACAAGTGAAAGTGGGGGAAATACTCTCAGGAACTATTCTTGGAATGGGTACTTGCCTGGACAGAAGCTGATCATTGATGAGTAAAGATAAGTCTTCACCAAGAGAAACTGCCAAAGCTCTTAGGATTTAAAACTCTAGAAAACAATGGTTAGCAATTAAAAAAATAATGATCTAAATTATTATTTGATTTACGACACCATTCCTGTTCATCTTTTGTTCCAACTTCTTCTCAAGTACCTCAAGAGAAATTGTAGATTATTTGCAAGCTCCGATACACCTAGCTCACCTCCTGGAAGTAAGGCTGTAGCTCAGGAAGTTCACTTGTTTATTTCCTTCCTCCTATTTCAGCACTTAATAAAAGGAAGGGTTGCTTAATGGTTTGCCTTTCCAGAGGGATAACACAGGGTCATGCTATATCAGGTTTCTAAGGGAAAACCAAAGCAAATAATACACAGAAGATAAGCCACACATCCCCTCAGGAACAAACAAAAAGAACAAGAGAAGTGGCCATAGACCACAGATTTAAACAAATTCACAGAGAATGGAAAGTGGATGAAGGAGTGGTGACTGGCTTAATTTAGTAGAGAGGGGTGAATCCTAAACACCTATAGTGAGGGCGATAAAGAGAAGCAAGCTTATCCGCTCCACACATTGGAATTCCCTGGTTGGTAGTCATTCTCCCCACCACCCACAAGCCTATAAACTCCTCCCAAAGGCGGGATGAAATCTGCCTTAAGTTTTTAATCCCAGAACCTAATGTAAGGCTTGGTTGATAACAAGAGCTCAAAAAGTATTTGTGAGTTAACAGAGTGAATATATTAATTTTCTAACATACCTACTGATAGGCCTATCAATACAACCTTTAAAATCATCTTCTACTTTCAATATTTTTTCTTAGGGAGCTCGACTAACATTACAGCTTTATTATTTAGACAGAATTTATAAAACAAATTAGTAATAGACAATAAAGAGAAAGTGTTAGCATGGTACAATATTTTACTAGCTTTCTTTTACTACCATAACATATAACCTAAACTTAGTAGAGTAGACCAATATAAATTTTTGTCTTACAGCTCTGGAGGTCAGAATTCAAGCTGGTTCTCACTGACTTAAAATTCAGGTGTCCATAGACTATCACGTGCTCACTGCAGGCTCACACGGGCAGGGCAGCACAGCAAGGCGATCAGGCATGGGATGAGGAAGAGCAATTAATATCTCTACATCTGCAGGTTCTAGAGCAGAATCCCTTTCCTTGCCTTTTTCAGCTTCTAGAGGCCACCCACATTCCTTTTGTCCATCTTTAAAGCCAGCAACAGGGACGACTTATTCTCAGTTGCATCTATGTGACCCTGTTCTATCATCACATATCTCTCTGACTGAGCTATAAAAGGGACTCTTTTAAAGAAATATGTAATTAGATTGGACCCATCTAGATATCCACAAAAATCTCACTTCAAGATCCTTACTTTAACCACATCTGCAAGGCTCCTTTTCATATGTAAAGTGATACAATCACAGTGCCCAGATTAGGACACGGATATCTTTGTGGAGCTACTATTTTGCTGAGCACAATTGTATTCCAGCCAAGTACCATTGGACTGTATCAGGCAGATGTCCTCATCCGTTCTTAGAAGGACCCTGTTCCCCTGAAGCAAGTTCAGTGTCAGCCATTCTGAGCTTGGGATGGAAATTCCTCCATAAAATAAAAGTTAACATAGTACCTTGGGGCAAGCCCCTAAATGCCCCCTCTCCTAACAAGGCCTTTTCTGGCTTCGCTCATTTCTCTCACAGTGGTCACCTAACTACCCACATCCAGGTGTGTTAAACTATTTCTTCTTCAGAGAGACAAAGACACTAACCATGCAGAACCATGCATCTACTAAAATACGGAGAAGATGAGAAGGAAATAAAATGCAAATTAGCCCTCAGAAGTCATCCTTTCAGTTCATGTTTCATTGGAACAGTGTTTTCACAGCTAAAGGTCATTCACCAATCTAAGTTTTTGTTATAAGGGTTTCCTTTTCAATTTAGTGAAGATTATTTGTCTCACTTCTGCACTTTGCTTTGCTTTTCCCTCATCATTCAAATTGGGCTGATGGCCTGACTTTTCTGTCTTCCATAGTTGTCAAATAGTATTTCTCCCAATTCAAACACTCTTGGGAGTGAATTCACCTTCCCTCACAACCTGATCTTCCTGTATCATTTTTGACTTCTGTACTTCACAGCACCTGCTCTTGGGGTATTGTGTTCAGACGAGCACTGATGGGCCAAGTTTTTATTCCCCTTCCAACACCACAATGCCAGCAGTCAACAGAGAGCCCAAGACATTTATTAGCATGGACCTCTGGAGAAAAGACTGATGAGTGTTTTTCAAATAATTATATGCTTCTCTTGAGATTTGACTGTGTATCATAATCTTAAGAGGTTATTTTTCTGATTCTCCAACATTTGAATATAGGAGCAATAAAAGACCTTACATTAGATTTTTCCAAAATATATTATTCATACACAGAAAATGCTATGCCTCAACCTTACTTGAAACCCTTCAGTAACCATAAACAGTTAAGCTGACCTTTCCGGGGGCGGGGGGCAGAGGATGTACGATACATAAATAAAACCTAATCACTATACTTACTATACTGATTTCCCTGGGTAATCAGAATTATATAATGCTGCCAATGGAAATTTCCATTTCCCAGCACTGGGAAACATTTGAAAAATGGAACAAATCCTCCTACCAGAAAGCTTTCTTAGCGAGGTTTTTAAAAGGTTTTTAATTAAAAGTCCAAATAATCACAAAAGTCAAATGTTAAGTAATAGTCTGTTTGTAGATGGTAAAACTTCCTGGCTAACTTTAATGCATAAACCTTCCCTCCTTATCTACAGGTAGAAATTCATTCTTCCTTTCCCTGGCTGACCCAAAATTCTGCATGCTCCTGTGTTTAGCCTACCAGCTTTCCTGGAACATCACTGCAAACTATATCTTCAGTTCTCCCCCAATTGTGTTAGCCACATCTTCACTGGGTAGCTGGACTACTCTTTCCATAGAATACCCTCTTACATCATAGCTAAGCCTTAGAAGTGACCAGAAAAATCCTCCCTGAGACTCACAGCTATACCATTTTCCTCTTTACTAACACTGACCTTGGTTTCCATTGCTCAGGTTTTGATCTCTTTTCTTCCCAGGTACTCAAGGGCACAGGTCACCTACCAACACTTGCTCACCAGTCTTCCTCTCCACTGGAGGTCCTCATCACCTACATTCCCTTACTTGTAACCACCAGAAGGGTGACTTATTCATGATTCCCGTCACTGATGATAACAGCTCTGTTTCTCCTTCTTTACCATCCCACCCAACAATGTGTACTTCTATGTTTTTATCAGTGACTTCTTTCTGTCGTATCTCAAGTCTTCTTCTTTGATCCATAACCTCCTTATTCAACCACATTTCCTACATTCATGCCTCTGAGTTTAGACAGGTATTGCTATAGCATTACCCAGTATATAACAACAGGAACAAACCATACTGAGAAATATAAGTGTTCAGTTGCTGCTAAAGCCACTGGTTATATAGAAGGATAAGCACAAAGAAACCTATTTCCTTTACTTCTGAGCAATAAGTAGGGCAACTCCAGAGTCAATCAGTATCCTATCTTACTCATAACTGGCTTGCAATAAGAAGACAATATTTACTTTTTATTTTTTTAATCTTCAACCAAGGACATGCTTATTGATTTTAGAGAGAGGAGAAGGGAGGGAGAGAAACTTTGACGTGAGAGAGAAACATCAGTTGATTGCCTTTCATATGCACCTGACCAGGACTGAAACTGCAACCCAGGCAAGTGCCCTGACCAAGAATCAAACCCATGACTTTTCGGCTTAAGGGACCATACTCCAACCAACTGATCCACACAGCCAGGGCAAGAAGACAATATTTCAAACAGTGAATAAGGCAGTGCCTCTACAGGTCTATTGAAATGCAGATCTAAAAAGCTACAAAACTTATCACAAATATATCCACCTTTTTTATTCATTCAGCAATTCCTGGTTTGAAGTCTTTAGCATGAGTCATAAAGCCAAAAATAATTTAAAATAAAAGCAAATTGTTCAGTACTATAAAATTTCTGGAAATAAAACGATTGATAAACTATAGTACCCACCACTGTGACTAGCACATGGTGCACTCTCAATAATCGTTGGATGGAATGGATGCATTAATGAATTCACGGTATGGGAAAAACGTAATGAGATTTATTTCCATATACTCCCCCTCAGAAATACATGCTGTTGCATAAATGAGTGCCTAGCTTTTTTGAAAAGAAATATATAAATGACTGTGGAACAGGGTAAACCCAGTAGTGATGACACATTGTCATGCTATTTGGCTTCATTTTTCTTCTGCCTGTCACAGCGCCCAACCTTCCTGTCAGAACTCATTCTGGCTTCCTGGCTGAAACTATTGTCATAGTCAAGGTATCTGCAAGGAAAACCACAAATAACAGGGAAAGCTAACAGTTTGTATTCACTTCGCTTGAAGGTAGCTCACATGTCAGCCCCTCTCCTTTCACCTCTACAAACTCTTCACCGAGGAGCATCCCTACCATCTCGCCTCAGGGAAATAGATAACCCAATGAGGAGTAAAATAGCAAGAGGCAAGATAAATACAATTTCAATTCTTCCTGAGGTAACAGTCCTTTTTTCATCTTCATAAATGTTCTCTGCCTCAGAGAAGCAGCAAAGCTGGAAGTTACAGACTTGAGATTCTGCCTTAACTCAGGGGTTGACCCTGTTCTGGAGAGTCAAGTCCAAGCTTTGGTCAATTCTGGATCATTTCCATTCTTGGTAGAACAAAGGAATTCTTTTGGTACAACTGTCCAGGGATGTGAACCTGCTCTAAAGAAAATATAGTACAGTTAGACCCAGAGTCCCAGAGTCCCTACTATTAGATTCAAGAAGCCCTCTGTTAATGAGAATAAGAAAGAAAGGTTGAGACAAGTGACAATATAACATTAGATGGCTCCCCTCTTTGCTTCAAACTGTGTCTGTATTAGACCCAGATTTGTATCAGGCACTTGGTTCATGTTACAAGCACCAATTTTCATAACCTTGCTTTCACAGCTTCACTGCAAGAATAAGAGTATGACAGAAGGCCAACTGCTTGCCTCTTCCTCAGTCCGTAAGTATGCATTGCTACCACTCCCATCTTTCCTACAATTTAACTACTTACTCTAATAATATGGAAAAGATAAACAGACATTTTCTATGAAATGACACTTTGGGTGAAGGCAGTTTGTTTCAGTTTAGCTGTAGAGTCACCATCAATTGTAGTTCATATAAGAACTAAAAACTAAAATCTATCCTCAGCCTTTGATAACCAGCAAAGACCAACTGGGTCAACAAAGACACAATTCACAGAATGCTAATTGCAGCTTTACATAATCTGGTTGAACATTCCAAAGATGATGGTAGGGAAAAGAAATTGGTCCTGTGATCAAAGTGAAATTGCCAGTATTTGATTGGAAAGAGACTAGGTTCTTTCCTTTATTCTTATTTATTCTATTACAATTGTCCCAATTTTCCCCTTTTGCTCCCCACTGCCCAGCCCAACCCCATGTCCCTAGTCAAGCTCCACACTGTTGTCCATGTCCATGGGTCATTCATACATGTTCTTTGACTAATCCCTTCCCTTTCTTTCCACCGTCCCACTTCCCTCTGCTGGCAGCTGTCAGTCTGTTCCACATTTCCATGTCTCTGGTTCTCTGGTTCTGTTTTTCTCATTAACTTATTTTATTCATTAGATTCCTCTTATAATTGAGATCGTATGTTATTTGTCTTTGGCTGACTGGCTTATTTCACTTAGCATAATGATCTCCAGTTCCATCCATGCTACTGCAAAATGAAGGAGTTCCTTCTTCTTTCTTTCTGCTGTGTATTATTCCTTTGTGTAAATGTACCACAGTTTTTTTAATCCATTCATCTACTGATGGGCACTTAGGCTGTTTCCAACACTTGGCTATTGTAAATAGTGCTGCTATGAACACAGGGGTGCATAAGTTCTTTTGAATTGGTGTTTGGGATTCTTAGGGTCCCCAACCCTCAGGTCCTGGACTGGTACCAGTCCATGGCCTGTTAGGAACAAATGGCACATAGCAGGAGATGAGCGGTGGGCAAGCAAGAGAAGCTTCCCTCACATTACCACCTGAGTTCCACCTCCTGTCCATCCCCTCATCCATGGAAAAATTGTCTTCCATGAAACTGCTCCCTGGTGCCCAAAAGGTTGGGATTACTGTCTTAGGGTGTATTCTCAGCACTGGAATAGCTGGGTCAAAAGGCAGTTCCATTTTCAGTTTTTGAGGAAATTCCATACTGTTTTCCATAGTGGTGCACCAGTCGGCATTCCCACCAAAAAAAATGGGAACTAGGGTTCCCTTTTCTCCACATCCTTGCCAGCACTTTTTTGTTGATTTCTTAATGATAGCCATTCTGACTGGCATGAGGTGATATTTCATTGTGGTTTTAATTTGCATCTTTCTGATGGCTGGCGACGTTGAGCATTTTTTCATATGTCTATGGGCCATCTGTATATCCTCCTTGGAGAAATGTCTATTCAGGCCCTTTGGCCATTTTTTGATTGGTTTGTTTGTCTTCCTGGTGTTGAGTCATATGAGTTCTTTATATATTTTAGAGATTAAACCCTTGTCTGATGTATCATTGGCAAATATGCTCTTGCATACAGTCAGTTCCCTTTTCATTTTGATGATGGTTTCTTTAGTTGTGCAGAAGCTTTTTAATGTTATGTGGTCCCTTTCATTTATTTTTTTCTTGATTTCCCTTCCGCTAGAGATATATTGGCAAAATTATTGCTATGTGAGATATCTGAAATTTTGCTGCCTATGTTTTCTACTAGGGGTTTTATGGTATCTTGACTTATATTTGTCTTTTATCCATTTTGAATTTATCCTGAGGTGTAATTAGATGTAGTTTCTTTATTCTTTTCTTTTCTTTTCTTTTTCTTTCTTTCTTTCTTTTTTTTTTCTTTCTTTTTTTTTTTTTTTTTGCATCTACCAGTCTAGTTCTCTCAACACCATTTATTGAAGAGGCTATTTTTACTTCATCATTATATGCTCATGCCTCCTTTGTCAAATATTAATTAACCACAGAGACATGGGTTTATTTCTGGGTTCTCTATTCTATTCTATCGATCTATGTGTCTGTTCTTATGCCAGTACCAGACTATTTTGATTACAGTGGCCTTGTAGTATAGTTTGATACTAAGTATTGTGATCCCTCCAACTTTGTTCTTCTGTCTCAAGATTGCTGAGGCTGATAAACAAATGTTAAAATCCTCAACAAAATATTAGCAAACCAGATCCAGCAATACATTAAAAAGATCATACAACATGATCAAGTGGGATTTATTCCAGGGATGCAAGGATGGTACAATATTTGCAAATCAAGAAATATGATATATCACATAAACAATGTGAAAGACAAAAAAATCACATGATCACATCAGTAGATACAGAAAAAGCATTTGATAAAATGCAGCACACATTTATGATAAAAACAATCAGCAAAGTGGGAACAGAGGGAGCACAACTTAACATAATAAAGGCCACATACAAAAAGCTTACTGCCAACATCATACTCAATGGGCAAAAACTAAAAGCATTTCTCTTAAGATCAGGAACAAGGCAAGGGTCCCTGCTTTCTCCACTCTTATTCAACACAGTACTGGAGGTTCTAGCCACAGTGATCAGACAAGAAGAAAAAATAAAAGGCATCCATAACTGGAAAGGAGGAAGTAAAACTGTCATTATCTGCAGACAACATGATAGTGTACATAGAAAACTCTATAGGCTCTACCAAAAAACTACTTGAGTTAACAAGTGAATTCAGCAAAGTAGCAGGATTCAAAGTCAGTATTCAGAAATCGATGGCATTTTTGTACATCAGAAATGAACTATCAGGAAGAGAAACTAAGAAAAAAAATCCCATTTACTATAGCAACAAAAGAAAAAATGAAGTACCTAGGAATAAATTTAAACAAGAAGGTCAAAGACCTATATGCAGAAAATTATAGAACACTGAAGAAAGAAATTGAGGAAGATACAAATAAATGGATACAAATAAAAGCGTATATTCTGTTCATGGATTAGAAGAATTAACATCATTAAAATGCCCATACCACCCAAAGCAATCTATGGATTCATCGCAATTCCTTTTAAAATAAAACAGCATATTTCACAGATCTAGAACAAATATTTCAAAACCAGAAAAAGGAAAGGGATTAGTTTCAGTCAAAGGTTGTTGCTGATTCCATGCTGGCTTGCAAGATGCTCGATCCATGAGGCACTTGCTTTTTCTTTTCATTCACCACTGTCACTGAAATACCCAGTTGGCCTCTTTAGCCACGAGTAAGTCACCAGCCCAGGTTCTTCCAGTTTCTCTTCATCTGGAAAGGAAGCTACCCACAGAGCCTGGCACGTAGTATATTTCAAAGATAAAATGATGAAATTTGCCCCAGGAGGCCTATCCACATGCCAGGCTAGGAACACTCACATATAAATTCTGTTTCCAAATCAGTACTTTGCCCCAGTATTTACATGCCCTTGGATTTTTCCTAACTCCTACCCTTCAAATCTGGAGCAGCCCTCATGTGTCCTGGGGTGGAGGATTTTTCTTTTATTTATTTATTTATTTATTTATTTTTTTATAGAGAAAGGAGAAGGGAGGAAGAAAGATAGGGAGAGAAACTTCGATGTGAAAGAGAAACATTGATCCCTCTTATACACACCCTAACCTGGGACCATCCCACAACCCAGGCATATGACCTGACCAGGAATTGAACCGGCAACCTTTCAGTTTTCTGGATGATGCCCAACCAGTTGAGCCACACTGGTCAGGGCAAGAGTGTGGGTTTTCTACCTCTGCCATAGCTGGAAGCCTGGTCGGTTATTGTTCATGGATATCAACCAAAGATTTCTAAAGACAAAAATTATACACAATTTTCTAATAACCAAATCAAGGAAGGAAGAACACTATCCTATCTCATATTAATGAAAGATTAATCTCTAATGGCTTTAAGAGAGGCTCCATCTCTGTGTGGAAGTAAACCCTTAGTTGTCACACATTATATGATGGCCACGGGAAAAAAATGGTACCACATTCCTCCCATTTGCAAGTGACTCCTGCAGAATTCTCTTTCACATGTTACTTCCAGGGCTCTGTTGTCAGCTAATAATTTCTTAATCCCACCCTTTAGTGAAAAACATACAACTCCCAGCAATACTTTACATACGAACTTATATTTGCAAATACATTTGGGCTTCTATTAGTATTTTTTTCCACACAAGATCCTCATCAAAAAAGTTCTACTAGAATAAAATGCAATCAAAGATGTACCAAAACTCACCCAAGACTCAAGATTAGTCAGTTTTTGACAGTGGGTATGTCTACTTTTAAAACTTTCTCTTAAACTCTACCTTGGAAATGCTCCCTCTGTCAGCAAATCCTTCCCCTTCTCGTGTACCGACTGACATACTACCTGGAATTTAAAAGAAATATGGAGTGAGTAAGGGTTTAGCTCTCCTGAGAATGAAGTTCCTAGATAGAGAAGAGGTACTGAGTGTGAAAATCAAAATTACCAAGATTCTTGTGGTTGCTACAGTAGTAATAATCTCAAGGTGTCCTAAAAGGCAGTAGGGAGCTGGGTCCCCTGAGGCTCCAGTTTCTCACTTCCAAGGATGTCTGTTAATTAAATTGAAGCAAAGTGGATGAGGCAGGAGATGGCGTCAGGGAGCAGACTATGCTAGGAGGTTTTGCTTTGCCTGGTAGACTATGGAGAACAAGAAAGTTTCATAGTAGAAATGGAATGTGGAGAGGATACATCTAACGGTGTAAAGATAAGAGGCTAATGATTTAAGAACATGAGGCTTGGAGGGTGGCAGTGAAAATGAAAGGAAAAGGAAACACAGAACTATTTCAAAGAAAATTTGATAGGACAAGGTAGTGAATGTATATAAAAACTGAAAGATGACGAAACTATTCTAGGCTTAGAAATATAAAACTGGGAGTAAATTGGGGGAATTTTAAAGGAAGATAGGTTTGGCCTGGGACATAATAATTTCCGAATGACTTTATGATGATGAAGGCATCTAAGTTGGCAGCTGTAAATAAGTACCAAAACTCAGGTGACAATCTGGAGCAGGATAAATGGAGGTAACTATTACCTGCAAAGAGGTGCAAGTTGGAATCATAAAATAAACCTATTCTCCAGTGAAGAAAGAAAGTATAAGAAGAAAATAATAGTCTTTAGGGCCAGTTTTTAGGACATGCCACTGCATACGAGATGAAAGATAGGAGTGATGAAACGGAAGGTAGCACCAATTTCTATGGAGGAGCTTAGAGACATTAAACAAACACAACTGGATTTGGCGAGGAGGCTACTGATTGTCAGTCAAGGGTGGAGGTGGGAGCCTCATTTCCCTCTCATTCCCCTATATTAAAAAAAACCCCAGAATGATAAATCCTTGAATTCAAACAAATACCAGTACTTTGCAGGGCAACTCTCAGACACTTTCCGTATATCAGTTCTGTAAATATAGAGACATCATCGGGTCACTTAAAAGGTTGGCAGTAGCAGGGCTCAGAGGCCAGCTGAGCATTTCTGCAGCAGCCTGCTGGCTCAGCTGCACTTTTTTATCTGTAGCTGAAGCAGGGATCAGTGGCTGCAGCCTGGGAAACTCCTTCCATGGGCATTCTCCTTGGTAATGAGGGCAGCCTGACTTGGGAGGCCTTCAGTCACTCTCTATAAGTGAGGATCTTTGGGGATTTGAGTGGGTGTGCTGATTAAATGGTCGGTCAAGTTTTGTTTTATTTTGTTTTTATAGATTTTTTTTCAGAGAAAAACATCTTTCTTAATAGGCCTGCTGGAGCAATAACTCCTAGACATCTGTGTCCTGGACCACGGCAGCTCAGATAAAGACAATTTCTAGCCTCTGAATGAAATCTACGATGCCAAGAGGCAGTTGTCACAGGCAGCATTGTATGAGGTTGCCAGGTCGGAGCCATGAGAAACGACCAAAGCCAAATACCACTGGGCCCAGGCAAGCTGAGACAGCCAAGCAGGTCCAAGGACCCATATAAGTTGTGTGAAAGATTGGAAGTGATTTGAAGGAAGGTAAGCCTAAGAGGCTCCATAATCTTGTGGTAGTTTTTTTAGCAAGGCTCAAAGCTTCTGGCATAGGCATCTTAGTAAGTTAAAGGAAACAGCTTATAGCATATACTTTCTCCTGTTTGTAAGAATTTTTTAAAAGTCTGTTTTATTCAGTTTTCCTCCATATATTTATTAATCTGTACTTCTCATTTCCTTGTTGAGATGGCTTTTTTCCCGTCCTCCATCACTTCAAAATATGATGCTCCCTCCACTTTTGAAATACCCCCTATTTCCAACCCCCACCCCGACCCGGTTCACCCTTCCACCCATGACAGTGATCAGACTCCCACAAGCCTTTGGTTGATTTCTAAATGCTGTTCCTGGCTCACATGTTCCTGTGATGAAACTGAAACCAGTTAGTTACGGATGACATGCAGCTGACTGTTTATTGATAATCACAGCCAAAAAGCAGCCGTCTCTGGGTCAGGCTCAATCTCTACAAGAGTAATTGTGATGGCACAGAAAAAACAGTATCCTAAGGATCAGGATCGCCACTTCAATGCTACAGACCAAGAGGCTGTGCTTTTAGACCACCCCTTGAAAAAAGAATCCACCTTGGCACTTGCGCCCCCACAGAAAGACTGACTGAGTCAAAAGCAGCCTCCTGCCTGAGTCACTAGCCAGACAACACTCTAAGTCCTCGGAAACCACAACATCATGTGTAACAGATCCCTTTTCCTTAGGGGACCATTTTTACACTTCTGGCTTGTTTGTTTGTTTTAACCGAAGGATTCTTTGAATTTTCTCAACTCAGAACCTGGGCAGACATATCATCTCCTCTGGTTCATAGTATACCTCTGCCCGCCTGCCTCAGCACATAAACTGTTCTCACATAATGCTTTGGAACATTAGCAAAGAAATCTTGGGCACAGGGAACCTCAACCCAAACCCAAGTATTTAATAACTAGCCAATATTTAAAGTACTCAAAAAAAGTTTAATGTAGCTGAATGTTAAAAAAAAAAAACACTGAGCACACACTGTGGCATTCAGAAACCAGATTAATATGAGGCTTGCCTAGCCCGCTTCTGCCTTCGCAGGAACAGCAAAGTCTAGACAAAAAGCATGAGTGCCCGAGTGTTCTGTGGTTCCTCTGGCCATACAAGAAAAGCTCATTGCTGTACAACCACAGGGCTCATATGTTTGTTGATTAAAAAGTGCTTTAAATAGCATTTTCTATAGTAGTTTTAATTAACAATATTTAACAAATTAATTTTAATCTGTTAACAATGTATTTATATAACTAACAACATTTAATTAACAAAACCCAAACTGAATAGACTGTAAATATCTGATCTGGCTTTGGGTAATTTGTTTGTAGCACACAAACTAATCATGAAATGAAAAATTCTGTGTGTGTCCAAGAAGCATATTGATGGAGAAGATAAAGACCTACAGCCACCAGCCAGGCCCCAGAAGGAGCAACATCACCCAACCTGGACCACTGATGCTCAGGAGCACAACCTCAGGAGGGTACACTGACATTCCCTGCCTCCTCAACCCTCCAAACCTTGCTTCCTCTTACTTCTAGTGAATGACCTTGCTTCCTATTCTACCAAGATGGCTAAAGCCATCCTAATATTCCTTGTCTACAATTCAATTTCTACACATTGGTCCTATACTCATCCTCACATTTACATCATAACTAGTCTTCCTGCCTCCTTTCTGCCCACCTCCACCATTGCAGTTTTCTACCTTCCTAAATACCAATTTCCTTTATGGCACTCCTCTGCTCAGAAACCTTCAAGAATCCACATGTCTATCAACATGACCCTCTGAAACTTGACCCTGGCTATTTTCCAACACAAATAATCTTAACACAGATTATTCCTTTTGTAAAAGATTGTTTACTCTTCTGTCTTACTCCAAGACTTCTAGAAACAAAAATTGAGACAAAGATTACAGGGTTTTACTTTTATTCAGGGAGGTGCAATCCAAGGACAAGAATGAAGAAAAGGAAAAATGAGACAGGGAAAGATGACAAGCAGTGTAAGATAAACATAACAACAAGGTCCTCTACTTCACAATGAGCTTGAAGAACCTCAGCCAGTCACTTGGTAGGTCACCTGTTCAGCTACCCCTATTTCTCAGATGAGCCTGATCGAGGAAGAAAAGGAAAGGATACTTATCTCACCAAATTCTTTCCAGCTCCTGGTTTTCTTTAGGCAAGGTCAACTCTCCCACACCACTAGGTTGCATAATCTGTACTTTTTACAAGCTGCGTAGGAAGCCAGAGTCCATGCTTACTAGTGCTAGTTTGTAGGAGTATCAAAGTAGTAGGAGGATCCAGAGACTCCACCTATGGACCTGGACAGCCTCATGTGGTAGAACACCATAGACCACAGATTCTGTCAGATTCAGCGGCTCAGGCAAAGAAGATGGGTGGAAGAGGAAAAGGTCCTAGAACAAGATGAGACCAAGAAAATCTAGAAGTACATAAGCTCTCTCCCCAGCCCCTCCATAAATTTACCCAATGATCATTCAATTCCATGAATTCCTTGTTTGGGTGCTTTTTTACATACTGCTGGGTTGTGGAGATTATTTAAAGGTGATGTGTGTATGTGTGTTTAGTCTCCATTAAATTTTAAGCAAATTAATGGCAGATACCAAGCTACTATCTCCATGTATCCTCATCTCAGCTGGCACAGTGTGGGTGCATAAATGGTATCCCATTCGTAGTTGCTTAATAAGTGAGAGAACAGGACAGCCCAGAAAACAGATCTGAGGGTAACTTTAGCCTGAGTAAACACAGGAACAGCCTCTTTTATTTTGATTTCACAGAAATAGCCTGAGCTTTAGAAGAAACCCTAACAGATACTTCTTCATTTTCTGCACAATGAAAAATTGTCATTTTCTACACAGTGAAAAATTTAAATGATACAGGTTCAAAAACTACTTAGAAGCAATTGGCTGCTATTTAAATAAAGGTAGGGGGAGGGACTCAGCACAGAGGCATTGGCAGCTTCCCCTCCAGCCCTCTCCCCAAAGCCACACAACCAAATCCTTCCCTGTGTGACTCCAGTTCCCTCTGAGCCACTGTCCCTCTGTTGGAGCCCAGGGTCAAAGTTTAAAAAGTTCAATAAAGTCAGAGTTATGAGAACACTGGATGCTGTCACTCTCCCACAGCCAGTGGGCATTTCTAAAGAAAGCCAAACCCTAAGCCAGAAACTCACCTTTTCACCAAATCAAGACATACTGTTGGTCCGCGCACTGATCAACCTGCCAATGAGCATTACACCAGACGCGATCTATGCAGGACGTGAAACGCCAAACCTGAGACTCCCAACTCTTTGCTGGTAAGTCTCAAACAACTGGGAAAAGACAACTTCTTTCCATAGGCACATGGTCTAAGTCACTGCCAGGTTTTCAAAACTTAGATATTGAAGACCAGATAACTACCATCCAATATTCTTGGGTGAGCTTAGTGGTGTTTGGACTAGGATGGAGATCCTATAAATATGTCGGTGGGCAGATGCTATATTTTGCACCTGATCTAATACTAAATGAACAGCAGATGAAAGAATTGTCATTTTATTCATTGTGCAGATCCCACAGGAGACTGACTAAGTTAGCCCAAAAGAGTTTCTTGTATAAAAGTATTGCTACTTCTTAATACCATTTTTTTTGGAAGGACTAAGCAGTCAGTCCTTCAGACCAGTTTCAAGAAAGGAGATCAAGCTACATTACAGAGTTCACCAAGGCAATTGGGTTAAGGCCAAAAGGACTTGTCTCTAGTTCGCAGTGTTTCTGCCAACTTGCAAAGTTTCTTGACAACTTGTATGATGTGTGATTTCCAAAGAATCAGTACCAAGACTCATGGCAAGGAGCTTTTTTTCTGTTTTCTTCTAGGAGTTTCATGCTTTCTAGTCTTAAATTTAGGTCTTTAATTCATTTCAATTTAATTTCTGTGAGTGGTGTAAGATAGGGGTCAAGTTTCACTCTTTTACATGTGAATATCCAGTTTTCCCAGTACCATTCATTGAAGAGACTATCTTTTCTTGATTGAGTATTCTTGTCTCCCTTGTCAAATATTAGTTAACTATGTGCATGGGTTTATCTCTGGGCTCTGGATTTTGTTCTACTAGTGTATTTGTCTATCTTCATGCCAGTACCACACTCTTTTAATTACTATAAATTTATTGTATAGTTTGAAATCAGGGAGTGTAATGTATCCTCATTTATTCTTCTTTCTCAGAATTTCTTTGGCTATTCAGGGTTCTTGTGGTCTTCCTCCCTCTTTGATTTTTTGGATATCTAAGAACTATTACTGTTAATTCTTTTTTAAATGTTTGGTAAAATTTACCAGTGAAGCCATCTGGTCATGGATTTTTTCTTCATTGGGAGATTTTTGATTACTGATTCCATATGATCACTAGTAATTGATCTATTCATATTTTCTACTTTCTCCTGATTCAGTCTGGGTTGTAAGTTTCTAAGAATTTTTTTTTCATTTCTTCTAGGTTGTCCAGTTTGTTGGTACATAGTTGTGTTGCTGTTAGTTTTATTGTTACATGTTTTGAAGTACTATTTGACTTTTTAAATTATGTACATGAATTACTTTGGCAAAAATAACAATTAGATTATGATGGGAAAAAAGAAATATGAGTTTGTTTCCTCTCCAGGAAATTAGATAAAAATTAGACTTTGTGTTCATTATTCAAATATATACATATATGTTGTAAACAAATGCCAATTCAAATTCAAAACCATGCCACATGGTGAAATGGTTAAGACCATGGACTCTGGAAACAAATTCCTGGGTTCAAATCTCAGCTCTGCCTCTTTAAAGCTACATGGCCTTTGACGAAGCTTTAACTTCCCTGCCCTACAGTTTCCTCATAGATACAATGAGGAAAATAAAAGCACTCACCCCAAAGGGTTTTTATAAACAGTAGATGTGTAGTCATCTGCTAAGCCTGAAAAACATACCTGAAGTTTGGTTTAATAAGTAAATAAGATTATGAGGCCTAGAGAGGAAAGATGGGAACAAACACAATTATATATATACACTGCTGAGAGATAGAAGGGATTTTGGAGATCAGCTAAGCCAGCTCTCTTTTTTCATAATTTCCTTGATAACTCTAACTTAAAGCATTATTTCTAATTCCCTCCCCTACAGTATCACAGCACATCATTTGTATATAATTCACCTAGTTTGGGTTTGTTGAATATATGACTTTAAATCCTTTAAGAGACTATAATCATACAAAGCACATTGTTAATGAAGTATAAATGTGGAGTTTTTAGTAACTAAATAAGTGAGAAGAAAAGGTATGAGAAGAGTGAGAAAGTCCAGGTTGAAGTTAAAAGGTGACTGGCTGGATAACATCTAGCCTACACTCCAAGAAAAGTATTTATTTAGTTGATTGAAAAATATGTGGGTCCCACTCAGTAAGCTGCTTATTTCTCCATTCTTCTGTCACCTCAGCAGATATGGTCTATCATTGGACTAATCTTGCCTGTTCTATTTGTGCTGTTACCTCTGTTCTTCATATTCTGTGTTTCTTAAACACCCAATTGGGTCCTTACCCTCTGTGCTACTTCCCAGCTTCAAGACTACTGCTCTAGAGATAGGATACCACAGCCCAGGGCAAACGCCAAACCAAACATACTCAACTTTCATAACAATTAACTTTTCTCTACTCCTACCCCAAAACCCAGAGACTTCTGTTCCAAAGAAAAGGATACACCTTGCCCCATTGCTCCTCTCCACCTCCTCCAACACTCAGCACCATTTACAGATTCAAACATTAAATTATAAATGTAAAATGAGGATGTTTCAATGTGCCCCATTCATAAAGAGATCGTTTATTCAATTCTGTTGTAATTGAATATTTGTAGCCACTGGACCACACTAGCCCAGAAATATGTCATGGGCCCAAGTTTCACATACTGGCATTTATTTCAAGCTTGCTTTAAGTTTTTCCTGGTACCGTGAAATCTTTCCTCCCCCAATGTGGCATTTACCACCTCAAAGGAGGGTAATAAGGGAATGCCTTTCAGAGAAAAGCTTTGGACTGGTCATGAATTTGTAGAATAAAATGAGGAATAATTTTTTCCCAAAAAAGTACACATTTTGAAGGAGAGTGTTCTCAAGAAGATGACTTTTTTGTCAGAGAATTTATATTTAATAGGAAGTCCAACTCTTCGCAAAAACTGCCAAGAGCAACATAGATGGTAGCTGAGGCTGAAGGGAATTTAGAATGGACAGTGGAGGAGGGAGACGATGAATAGCCCAGTTGTGGGCTTGCGACCAACTACAGAGATGGTGGTTCTCTTTTGTCACACTAACCTCCCTCTATTCAAGTTCACCCTCAGGAACTGATATCCATCAAGCCTGTGAGGAGCTGTTTCCAAAAATCATGGAGAAGTAGACCTGGGTGGCACAAGAAGTGGACTATAGCAGATGTGGAATTATGCTGCTTACCTCCCCCTTGCTGACCAGGAAGAGGAAGATGGTTACCTGGCAGAGTCCAGGTGTTAGCTTATTCAGGATTCACCTCAGAATTCAAGCTGCAGTCATGCTCTCCCCAGAGAAGACTCTGGTTGGTTGTGCAAGGCAATGGTAAAAGAGGCCAGGCTCTTCTTGGGGTGGCCCCCAGCCAATAACTGAGGTATAAAGACCTTGGCCTTTGCACACAGTATGGCCATCTTCCAATGGGCATTCTGCTCTGGAACATCCTATTGGGTGGCTGAGACACTGTCAGATTTTCATCACGTTCTGATGATCTTCTCCGTTGGGTCCTGCCTCTTCCATTTCACCAACACAGAGGTTACTCCCCAGCAAAAAAACATTTTGCACTCTGAACTCCATCTCAATTTTTGCTCTCCAGAGGTCCCAACCTGAAAGCCATGTTTTAGCTATTTGTGTAACCAGATTACCTAGCACAGTACCTAGAACATAATAGGTGCTCAAGAAATATTTGGCATATAGGGCTGAATTATCTATTACAGTCTATGATTAACTATGTGCTTAGTCATGGTCAAGTAACAGAAAAGGTGCAAATAAATTTTTGTCTTTTTTACTTTTATCTTCTAATTCATGGAACTTTTAGGGATTTGAATTCAGTCAGGATGATGATGTTTGTTTGTTTGTTTTTAACCTGGATTTGTTTGATTTTTTTTTAATCTCTTATTCACTGCATCCTATGTTTATAGGATTTCCTTGTAAAGAACTTGTCATAACAGGGCCTCAACCCACAGGTCAGGCTTTTCGACCATTAGGTCTTCTGAGAATATGAAGAATAATAAAATGTTAGAGTGGGAAGAGACCTTATTAAAGCAGGCTAATTCTCTTATTTATAGTAAGGAGACTTGGCCCAGAGAGATAAAATGACATAGTTATAAAACTCATTAAAATCAGAACTAGGTTATGAGACAAATGTACTACCTAGTACACTAACAAGGCAATCATCTTGATAAAGAAGAACAAGTTGGAGGAATCATTCTACCTAATATCAAAATATGAAGGTCTACCTGAAAAAAGTCCAGCCATTGTTAATATAACAAGAATAGTGTATGTGACATCGATGTAGCCTGGCAGCCAAGGAGAGTGGACTGGAATGCCCATGTGTGAACAATGACCACTTCACTGTACTAGTCAGTGGGGACGGTAGTTGCTGTTGAGTAAGCATGTGCACTGTACGGCCATCACACTCAAAGTGACTGAGCCAGTAGAGCAAGAAAGATGCATCAAATTTTGCGTTAAGCTTGAACATTCCTCTGCAGAAACTATTTGGATAATTCAGAAGGCCTTCAGGGACAATACAATGAGTGCAGCACAAATAAAAGAGTGGTACAAACACTTCAAAGATGCTCGAGAATCTATTGAAAGTAATGCATGTTCTGGAAGGCCTGCAAAAAGCAGAATGCCTGAGAATGTTGAACATTACGGGCTGCAATCAACAAAGATCTGTGACTGACAGTGTGAGAACTAGAAGCTAATCTGGCTGGGGATTGCAAAAACCACTTATACTGTGTCAAGATTTTGATGCAGGATCTTTGCATGAAATGTGTCATGGCAAAAGCTGTTCCATGGCTTCTGCTACCAGAGCAGAAGGAACATCTTGCTGCAGTTGCTAATGACTTCATTCAAACCAATACCAATGAACCAGATTTGGTGCCCTGTGACTTCTGGCTTTTCCCAAAACAAAAACCGTCTTTGAACGGAAGATATTTCAGACCATCAGTGAGATTCAGGAAAATATGATAGGGCAGCTGATGGCAATTTCAACAAAGGATTTTGCAGAGTGTATTGAACAGTGGAAGACACACTGGGGGAACTGTATGAGGTCCCAAGGTACCTACTTTGAAGGGGAGTGAGGCATCATTGTCCTATGTACAATGTTGCCTGTATCTTGTATCTTCTTCAATAAATATATTTTTCACACTACATGGCTGAATACCTTCTGGACAGACCCATATAAGGTAATAAAAAGTAATCAAAACAGCATGCTACTGGCCTAAAAACAAACACATAGATCAATGGAACAGAATAGAGAGCCCAGAAATAAACACACACTTTTTTTTTAGTTCTCCTGTCAGCTTTTTTTTTAATATATTTTATTGATTATGCTATTACAGTTGTCCCATTTTCCCCCCTTCACTCCCCTCCATCCTGCACACCCCCTCCCACCCACACTTCCCCCCTTTAGTTCATGTCCATGGGTCATACACATAAGTTCTTTAGCTTCTACATTTCCTACACTATTCTTACCCTCCCCCTGTCTATTTTCTGCCTACCATTTATGCTACTTATTCTATGTACCTTTCCCCCCTCTATCCTCCTTCCACTCCCCTGTTGATAACCCTCCGTGTGATCTCCATTTCTGTGGCTCTGTTCCTGTTCTAGTTGTTTGCTTACTTTGCTTTTGTTTTTGTTTTAAGTGTAGTTGTTAATAACTGTGAGTTTGCTGTCATTTTACTGTTCATATTTTTTATCTTCTTTTCTTAGATAAATCCCTTTAACATTTCATATAAGAAGGGCTTGGTGATGATGAACTCCTTGAACTTAACCTTATCTGAGAAGCACTTTATCTTCCCTTCCATTCTAAATGATAGCTTTGCTGGATACAGTAATCTTGGATGTAGGTCCTTGCCTTTCATGACTTGGAATACTTCTTTCCAGCCCCTTCTGCCTGTAAGATCTCTTTTGAGAAATCAGCTGACAGTCTTATGGGAACTCCTTTATAGGTAACTGTGCCCTTTTCTCTTGCTGCTTCTAAGATTCTCTCCTCTTTAATCTTGGCTAATGTAGTTATGATATGCCTTGGTGTGTTCCTCCTTGGGTCCAGCTTCTTTGTGACTCTCTGAGTTTCCTAGACGTCCTGGAAGTCTATTTCCTTTGCCAGATTAGGGAAGTTCTCCTTCATTATTTGTTCAAATAAGTTTTCAATTTTTTGTTCTTCCTCTTCTTCTTCTGGCATCCCTTTAATTCAGATGTTAGAACGTTTCAAGATGTCCTGGAGGTTCCTAAGCCTCTCCTCATTTTTTTGGAATTCTTGTTTCTTCATTCTTTTCTGGTTGGATGTTGCTTTCTTCCTTCTGGTCCACACTGTTGATCTGAGTTCCAGTTTCCTCCCCATCACTATTGGTTCCCTGTACATTTTCCTTTGTTTCTCTTAGCATAGCCTTCATTTTTTTTTCATCTAATTTGTGACCAAATTCAACCAATTCTGTGATCTTCCTGATTACCAGTGTTTTGAACTGTGCATCTGATAGGTTGGCTATCTCTTCATTGCTTAGTTGTATTTTTTCTGGAGCTTTGATCTGTTCTTTCATTTGGGCCATTTTTTTTTTTGTCTTGGCGCACCTGTTACATAAAGGGGCAGAGCCTTAGGTATTCACCAGGGTGGGGTAATGCTCGTGGCTGCACTGTGATGCTGTATGTGGGGGAGAGGTCCGATAGGGAGCAATGGCACTTGCTCCACTCTCTGTCAGTTTTCAGTCACTCCCTCTGCTACCCACAAATTGGACCCTTCTGGTGCTGCTTCCTTAGTGGATGGGCTTGTGCATGCTCTAGGCCCCTGTGGGTCTCTCCAATAAACTCTCCTGTGAGGCTGGGAGTTTCTCCTGCTGTCACCTCAACCCCCACGGGTGTTTTCAATCAGTAGTTTGAGGCTTTATTTTCCCAATGCTGGAACTCTGAGTTGTGCAGTCTGTTGCCTGGTCCACCAGCTGTTGCCTCACCGGCCAGCTGCAGCCTTGCCCACCCCGCTCCACAATCTGCCCCCTCACTGGGTCCACCAGCCACCGCCTTGCCGTGAGTCCTCTCCACCCGGCTGCCCATCTCTGCCCCTCCTACTGGTCTGGATGAATGTTTCTTCTTTATCTCCTTGGTTGTCAGACTTCCATACAGTTCAATTTTCTGTCAGTTCTGGTTGCTTTTTGTTTTTAAGTTGTTGTTGTCCTTCTTTTGGTTGTGCAAGATGGCACAGTGTGTCTACCTACACCTCCATCTAGGCCAGAAGTAAACCCACACTTTTATAGACAGTCAATATTTGACAGAGAAAGCAAGCACATAGAGTGGGCTAAAGATAGTTTATTCAATAAATGGTGTTAGAAAAATTGGACAGATATGTGCAAGAGAATGAAACTAGAGCAAATAAGAAAAAAGACTCATGGATGTGGACAACAACATGGTGATTGTGGACAGGAGGGGGTGGTTGGAGATAGAATAGGGATTAATGGGGTTAAATGGTAATGGAAAAGATACAATAAAAATAATTTTTTTCAATTGAAAAAAAAATTTTTAAATCAGAACTAGGATTTGTGTCCCAAACACCTAATTTTTATATATAATAATAAAAGTAACTTGAAAAATCCTGACACTATATAAACTATTAACACAACTCAGTACTAAATAGCAGGTATGTTTATTATATTATTAAAAATATATTTCCCTGTTTAACTCTAGTGTGTTCAAGTCTTTTGGCAATCAGACAATTCCTAGGTGTGCCTGAGTTAAGAACACTGCATATTGCCCCTGCCACCTGTCTTTAATATAGGGTTCTCGCTTTTTCCTGCCCTGCCTTCTGAGGACTGCTCTGCCATAGTCAGACTCCTCCTCTCTTTGGTGATGCACAGCCAGAAGGAAATGGCATGGGAGAGCCAACACCCATGATGAACGAAAGGTTTCTCCAGAGTTAGAGAAAGTGCCACAGGGTGCAAAAAAAAAAAAGAGAGAGAGAGAGAGAATGAGAAAAGGAGAGGGAACAGTAAGACATGTTGCCCTGGGGGGGGTGTATCCTCTTCCAGGACAAGAAATATAAAGAACTTGAGTTATTTTTGGATTACTCTATGCTTTCTGAACTATGGTTCATTGATCACAGCATCACTCTGAGGTAGGGTCATGTGGGTAATTAAGATTAAAACAGTGTAGGTTAAGCTTTTCTTTTGTACATTTATACCCCATTGTCATTGCACTTGCCATTACTTTTTGAGAATGTCTCTTTTAATTAATACACAAAACTTATAGCTCCTACAACAGCTTGTAGAAATCATTCCAGCAATATATAGTCTTCAAAATACTCAGGTCCACTGATACTACAATCCCACTTTTGAGATTCCTAGGAAAGAAAATATTACTAATTATGTAAAAAGCTTGAATTCATTTAGAGGTTTATATCAAATTTATAATAATATAAAAGCTAGAAACCAATTAAATACCCAACAGTAATGGAATAAAAAACTGCAGAAGCATTAAAAATCTTACTTTGTAATTACAATAGTGTGGAAAAGCTTAAAACAGTGTTTAATAAAAGGAAGGTATTCAAAACACAGGTAAATGAACCTCACTCTGCCGATTCAGAGTCTAGTATCTGCATTTTTACATAAGTTCCAAGGTGATTTTCATGTATATCAAGTCCATGAATTCCATATTCAAGTTCATGGAACTCATATATATATACGTGTATATATATATATGAGTAATTATGTAAATGTAAACTAACAAGCTAAGGCCTTTCCTGTACACTCTGATTCTTGTTTGTTTGCATAATAATGTACTTAGTCAATTGTGGTGATTCCATTTCTTTTTCAAGGTAGACGCTTTCCCAGTCTCCCTCACTTCATGAAGTGATCTTATGACTCTACTCTGGCCAATAGAATATAAGAGGAATTCTTCCTGGGGCTTTGAAAAAGTTTTTGCCTTCTGATAAAAGGAACACATATTCAAGAAGAGCTTGTTGGTGAGACATCTTTTCCCTTACTTCCTGAGATGACTTTTGGAGCTATTGCAGCCATTTGGAAATCATGACGAGAATGTGCAAGGACTAAAAGTTAATTGTGAATCAGACTCGAGCAGGAATAGACTGGAGCAAGTAAAATCTCTCCTGGCTGATAAAACAGGAAGGAAGGTAGAAAGTATCCCTATTTTATATAGTTCATGATAAAATTTGATCACTATGAAGAGGTGGTACAAAATGACCTCTCAACCAATAAGAATATATATCTGCAATATCAGGTAACCCAGGTATCCTACGTAGATTTTACTCCTAATGACTTAAAAAGAATATAGGCATACAGAATCAGTATGAGCCGATGATACATATATAGGGTGGTGATGAATTATGTAAGTTTGTCCTTAGAGTCCCAAGAAAGACTTGTGATCAATATGAGCTGCAGGAGCACAACTTTCAAGTAAGTGGAATATCTATAATCCTAGCCTATGCCATGTAAGAAATTCCCAAAATGCCTTGTTGAAATGGCATAGCTGTACAAAATCGGCAATGTCCTCATCATCCTAGTGAGTCTGTTTATTAACTTTGAAACTGCAACTGCTGTTAGGCTGCTGGGAAGTTAATTTTCAAAAGTCCCACAAATGTATCCACCCTGTCAGCTGAAGTTAAGGTAGAACAATAAGAAATATTTTATGGGCCCTGACCAGTGTGGCTCAGTTGACCGGGCATCATCTTGCAAGGCAAAAAGTCGCCAGTTTGATTCCTGGCCAGGGGCACAAGCCTAGTCTGTGGGTTCAGTCCCCAGCCAGAGCACATGCAAGAGGCAACCCATTGATGGTTCTCTCCCTCTCTTTCTCCTGCCCCCCCCTTTTCTCTAGAAATAAACACAATCTTTAAAGGAATATTTTTTTTAAAGATATATTTTAAGGACATATCTTCGGGCTACCCAGATGTCCAGGAACATAGTATGCTTCTCTTCTTGACTTCTATTTTCTTAAAAATATATATATAGTTAGTGATTTTCTGCATATGAGTAATATAATGAGGATCATAGCTTGGAAAAATGTCAGTGCATGTTTATCTTCTGAATTTTCACAGATGTGACCTCCTGTCTGTGAATCCTGGCATTCCTCTAACTTAACGAATTTGAACAACTACAACATGGTGGGGTGATGTGAGAGGGGAGAAGCAAAGCTGATGATAGGTCTTCTCTAGAGGAGGTTATATATAGTGCTGAATTCCAGATCAAATATAGGTTAAAGGCATGTTTAAATATGTTTGTTTAAATGTTAAGTGTACCCAGTAGAAGTATAGGTAATATTTCTCAACCTTAATTGCTAATATTCTCAAGCCGCATTGTCAGAGCTTCTGATTCAGTAGGGCCAGGATGATGGCCAAGAGTTTGTATCTTTATAATCCTTCATGAGCAATTCTGGTCATGAGTCAGGACTGGAAACACTGCCCTAAGGGACATAGCAACCATATTGTTCTGTGACCTGGAGTTACCATAAATCCCTGTACGCATCTTCTAAAGGTTTTAAGGATAGTTCTTCTAAGGGATGGAGGTAATTTGGCAAACTGGAATACAACCTGTATAGGCAAAGCCTTGGGTCACAAAATATAAGCTTCCACCTGAACTTCAACCTTCTCAGTAACAATAAGAAAAATATTTCTTCATAACTCACTACTTTCAAAGAATTAGAGGAAGGCAGAGAGATGAAGGAAGATAAGAGGGAGGCAGATAGAGACAGAGAAACAGAGACAGAGAGCAAGAAAACAGCTGTTATTACCATTTCTATTCACCATTAATCTAAATGTTCAGTCCAATGAAATAAAAGAAGACAATTGAAAATAAACTGAAATACTGTGATTACCTTTATATGATATTTTATCTGCCTAGAAAATTCAGTAGAATCATTTCATGACCAATTAGAACTTAGAAAATTCAGTAAAATCACCAGACTAGATAGCAATACAGAAAAATCCATTCCTTTCTGCTACTTTAACTATAGCTAGTTGGAAATGTACAAGAAAAAATTATTTTCCTCACAGGATTATGAAACTACAAAATGCCAAAGAGTAAAATTAAATGTGTAAGACTTAAATAAAGAAAAATAAGGGGCATTTAAGAAGAAACTGAAAAGTTGAGAGAAATCACCTAACTGGACAGGAGGATACATAGATATTCATTTTCTCCAGTGAAATGAAATAAAATGGAAAATCAAATCAACTATGGTGTAACTATACTATAGAGTTAAAATAAATTAGAAGGAATTATGGGAGGATAGACTTATAATAATAAATTCAGAAAGCCCAAAATCCATCAAAGACTAGATTGACTGATGACACAACTATATAAAAATTTAAACCTCCTGCATTATTTTTAAAACACTATAAACAAAAACAAAACAAGCAACAAAATGAGGAAAATATTGGCAAAATAGATATCAAAAGAAAAAAGCTCAATAACCAGAATATAAAAGAGTATATATGAATTAACAGATGACAAACCATTTTCTTTAAATTCACGAAGGATATAAATTGACAATTTACAGAAGAAGAAATGAAAATAATTATATTAACAACAAAAACAATGGCTTACATTCGGCAAGCAACTAGCATAAGCACCTTGCAGGTATCATCTCCTGAGATTTGCATGACAACCCTAGGAGGCACAGAGAAGTGAAGTAATCTGCCCTTGATTGGTTAACTACAGAGGGTCATCAAGTGACACACTGGGGCTTCATCCAGTTTGACTCCAGGGACTTTGCTCTTAGCCACTACCTCGTTCAGGCAATAAGTATATGTAAGTGAGTTCAACGTCACTAGTATCAGAGAAATAAAAATTTAATCCCTGTTTTAATTCTCAATTTTCAGGGTGGCAAAAATCAAATGAATTGATGATAATTATCAAATTTTGGTGAGAAAACAGATACCCTGTTATCCTTTGGTGGGGGCTTGATTTGCTTCAGCCTATATATGGGGAAATTTGACATGATCTTAAAATGCAACATGCGCTTATCCTTTGAAGCAAGATTTTCACTTTTTGTTTTTTAGAAAGATGCTCACAAACTGGTCCAAGAATGTTCAATACAGCATAGTTTGTAATATTGAGAAACTGGAAATAAATCATAAGGGGTTACACTATGCGGCAACCATTCTGTGGAAGATCAAGAAGGCATGACCAAAAATATAGCAAATTTCTATAGACCGTCATGGGAAGGCACGTTACTCTCACATATTGCCAGAGGGAGGTAAAGTGATGCAAATTCTGTGTAGGACAATTTGGTAACATCTATCAAAAGTACAAATGCACACATCTGACCCAGAAATGACAATTTTATAAATTATTAGAAGTGTGTTCTCTAATGTATATGAACCGATCTATATACGAAGTTATGTATTGCCATGATTTTGAAATAGGAAACTATTGAAAACAAGCCAAATCAGTAACAAACAGGATAAATAAATTATGAGAAATTCATATAATGCAATACTATCCATTACATGCATTACAGAATTGCAGTACATACTATATTGCTGCAGCCATTGAAAGAGAGAGAAGGCTTTCTATATGGTAACCTGGAATAATCAACAAGAAATATTAAGTTTTTTAAAAAGACACAAATAAACATGTATAGTATGCTATAATTAAAAAAAAAGAAACACAGGAGGATAAAGATAGTATGAGTAAAGAATCTCTCTGAGTAGCCACACAAGAAATGGATAATGCTGGTTACGTCCAGGGAAAACTGCATGATTGAGACACAAAGGTGGGTAAGAAACTTTGCACTTTCTTTTAATCTTTTGAATTTTTTAATATGTATATATAGCTATTCAAAAATACAAATTTAAAAAATAAAGTGAAGCAAGCTGCAGAACATATGAAATGTATATTCTATTAATATTTGTCAAACTGTATTTCATTATTTCCTTACATATATATCCATGTACATATAGGTAAAGAAAAGGGTCCAACAGTATTCACATATGGAAATAGAAAAGGAAAAAAAGGAATTTAACCTTTTACCCTTTATGGTTTAACATTACATAAGTTTTTTTATATAATCTTTTTTTTTCCGTTATCATTTGGTCCCCTTCTACCCCTCTCCCCCCAGCAATTACCACATTGTTGTTCATGTCCATGAGTCCATTTTCCTTTTGGCTCAATCCCTCTACCCACTAACCTACACCCCCACCTGCTGTCAACTGTTGTCCCTCTATGAATCTATTTCTTTTTTGCTTGTTAGTTCAGTTTGTTCATTAGATTCCACATATGAGTAAAATGGAATGGTATTTGTCTTTCTCTGACAGGCATATTTCCTTAGCATAATGTTCTCCAGGTCTATCCATATTGTTGCAAAAGGTAAAATTTTCTTCTTTTTTATGCCAAGTAGAATTCCATTGTGTAAATGTCCCATCTGTTGATGGACACTTGGGCTGCTTCCATATCTTGGAGATTGTAAATAACACTGCAGTGAACATAGAGGTGCTTATGTTCTTTCAAATTAGTGTTTTGGGTTCCTTCAGATATATTTCCAGAAGTGGCACTGCTGGGTCTAAAGGCAGATCCATTTTGAATTTTTTGAGGTATCTCCATACTGTTTTCCATAGTGGCTGCACCAATCTGCATTCCCACCAACAGTGCAAAAGGGTTTGCCTTTCTCCACATCCTCACCAGTACTTGTTGTGTGTTGATTTATTGATGATAGCCATTCTGACAGGTGTGAGATGATATCTCATTGTGGTTTTTATTTGCATTTCTCTGATGATTAGTGATGTTGAGCATCTTTACATATTTCTACCGGCCATCTGTATGTCCACTTTGGAGAAGTGTCTATTCAATTCCATTGCCCATTTTTTAATTGCACTGTTGTTTTGGTGTTGAGTTTTGTAAGTTCTTTATAAATTTTGGATATTAACCCCTTATTAGATGTATCAGTGTATATGTTCTCCCATTCTGTGGGTTGTCTTTTTATTTTGTTGACAATTTCCTTTGCTGTGCAAAAACTTTTTAGTTTGATGAAGCCCCATTTGTTTATTTTTTCTTTTGTTTCCCTTGCCTGGGGTGGTGTATATGATAACAAATATCTCTGAGCAAAGTCTGAGATTTTGCTACCTTTGTTTTCTTCTAGGATTTTTATGGTTTTGGGTCTAACACTTAAGTCTTTGATCCATTTTGAATTTATTGTTGTGTGGTGTGTAAGGAGGTAGTCTACTTTCATTTTTCTGCATGTATTTGTCCATTTTTCCAACACCATTTATTGAATAAACTATCTTTGGCCCATTGCAAGTTCTTGCTTCCTCTGTTGAAGATTAATTGACTATAAATATGTGGGTTTATTTCTGGGCTCTCTATTCTGTTCCATTGATCTATGAGTCTGTTCTTATGCAAGTACCAGGCTGTTTTGATAACTATGGCATTGTAGTATAGTTTGATATTAAGTAGCATGATTCCTCCAATTTTGTTCTTCTTTTTCAGGATCACTGTTGCTGTGCAGGACCTTTTGTGGTTCAATATACAGTTTTGAAATACTTGTTCTAGTTCTGTGAAATATCTCATTGGAATCTTGATAGGAATAGTGTTGAATCTATAGATTACTTTGGGTAGTATGGAAATATTAATGATGGTAATTTGTCCTATCCATGATCACGGTATGAGCTTCCACTTGTTTATATCTTCTTCAATTTCTCTCTTTGGTGTCTTATAATTTTCTGAGTACAGGTCTTTTACATCCTGAATTAGGTTTATTCCTAGATATTTTATTCTTTTTGAAGAAATTGTGAACAGGATTGTTTTTGTAATTTCCCTTTCTGTTAGTTTGTTATTGACATATAAAAAAGCAACTGATTTATGGATATTAATTTTATATCCTGCTACTTTGCTGAATTCATTTATCAGTTCTAGTTATTTCTTGGTAGAATCTTTGGGGTTCTCTATGTACAGTATCATGTCATCTGCAAATAAAGACACTTTTATATCTTCCTTTCTAATTTGGATGTTTTTTATTTCTTCTTCTTGTCTGATTGCTGTCACTAGGACTACCAGTAATGTGTTGAATAAGAGAGGTGAAAGCAGACATCCCTGTCTTGTTCCCAATCTTAAGGGGAATGCTTGTAGTTTTTGCCTCTTGAGTATGATGCTGGCAGTGGGTTTGTCCTATATGACCTTTATCATGTGTAGGTATGTTCCCTCTATTCCCACTTTGCTGAGAGTTTTTATCATAAATGGGTGATGGATTTAAACAAATGTTTTCCTGCATTTATAGATATGATTATATGGCTTTTATTCTGCATTTTGGTTATGTGATGAATCACATTTATTGTTTTGTGAATGTTGTACCATCCTTGCATTCCCACAATTGATCATAGTGTATGATCTTTTTGCTGCATTGCTCTATGTGGTTTGCTAATATATTGTGAGGATTTTAGCATCTATGATCATCAGTGATATTGGCCTATAACTTTCCCTTTTTGTAGTGTCTTTATCTGGTTTTGGAATTAGGATAATGCTGGCCTCATCAAATAAGTTTGGGAGCCTTCCCTCCTCTTGAATTTTATGACATAGTTTAAGAAGGAGAGGTGTTAATTCTTCTCAGAATGTTTGGTAAAAATCCGGTCCAGGGCTTTTGTTTGTTGGGAGCCTTTTTTTATTACTGCTTCAATTTCTTTAGTTATAATCTGTCTATTCAAATTCTTCCTGTATGGAAAGAATATATATGTGTGTGTACACACACACACACACACGTATATATTCATGTATTCTTGTACAAGTAAAAAATATTCTCTTTCAAAAGAGTGAATGAGAATAACAAATCCTGATATCTGATTCTTGTTCTCCAAATTAATCTTAGACAAATTATTTAACCTCCCAGTACCTCAATTCTCTCATCTATAAATTGAGAGGGTTTGGCTTGGTGAAACCTAAGGTCATCTTGCTTGCTAGTGCAAGAACTGAATCAGTCAGTCCATAACCCAATAAAATGGTAAATAATTGTTAGCCAATCATTAAGATATTAAGAAAGAGTGTGGCATACTACTACCTTAAAAGGTAACTATGGTTTGAGAGAAACTCTTGAATAATCTCTTAGACTCAAAAGAATAAAACTCTAACGGTAAGCTCTCAAGTATGGAGAAAGATTTTCTTCAGAAACACTTCTGAAGTTACTCCAATCGGTGGTTGGTCATAAAGCTGGTTTTGGCTATACCTCAAAACAGTGTTCTGTGTCCCTATAAAATGAGGCACAAAATCTTCACAGTTCTGAATATACAAATCAAATAAATGGTCCCATCAGCTGTTCCAGAATATCACACAACAGCAAGTCTCTTTTACTGACTTCTTCCTCTAGCTTTTATTTTTACTTTTCTTTGTTCACCAAAGCTGTTAATAAGTTTTTCACTGAAGCCAGGAAATATGTACAATTTCAAATCTTTGAACCATGGATTGTATATTCTACCTTATATGAAAATTAGTTTAGCTCATCCTGTAGGTATATAATTATACAGATATGGAACGAATCTTTCTCTCTTTTTAATAGTAAATAGTCAGAGTTAACAAATAGTAGGAAAGAGGGTAACAGGTCACATTAAACAGGGATTTAGAAATCTTTCTGGTTCATAACCTCAGAACAACTTTGGTTTGGCACCACCATAGTAATATACATTAGGAAAGGGATATCTCAAGTTATAAAAAAAAAAAAATGCAATGAAACCTTTATCCTAAAAGTTGTGTAAAGTGGTTTGTTTAGGTTCTGGTCCTATGGGAGCTTACCCTCCCACATATGAATGCCAAGATCTATGTGGACAGCAGGACCTGAAGCCATGTTTACAGCATGTGCAGTACAGCAACAACTCAGAGAAATAATACAACCCCTCAGCATGCAGTGTAGCATGGCAGGCAACACATGCCTATCTGAAGGGTAACACCACCCTTTCCCAGCATTCTCAGTAGAGCGACATAACCTACATGTGCCTTTTGGTACTGAGGAAAGTGATGTCTGCTTAACTAAATTAAGAAAAACATGTTTATAGGAAATTGTGCAAAATCAACATGACTTTGCAACCAGAGAAGCATAAAAGCAGAGGACTTCAGATGATGGACCATGCATCCAGCGAGCAAGTCACTTTGAGACATCCTGCACAGTCCGCCTCAGGAGAGAAAAACCTATGCTTTCTTCTATACCTCCGACTCCACCTTGCAAGACCTTGACTGCCTGGCCCCATTGCCTCCTAGTCCTGGGCCTGGTCTGGACTCTTGGGACTTGGGTTTGTGATACCCCAAATCTTTTGTGTGATGTTATTATTGATTGTTTCTGAGTGATTATTATTGTTATTAGGTTAGTATGGATTTGGGTTGAATCTACATTAATAAAAGATGAGTAAATAGCATAGTTACTTGTGTTGGCTCCCTGTTATTTCTCAGTGCCAGTGTCACCTGTAGGACTGGTGGTCATACAGGTGTCTCTGTGCCTTTGGTTCTGAAGGCCCAGATCAGATGACCTGAATGGGAGTCAAAGACTGGCTTATATTTCAGGAACTACTATAAAGGACACATAGACAAAACCAAGGGGGAGGGTGGAGGCGGGGGAGGGAAGTGGGTTTGGCTGGGGTGGGGTGGAGGGGTGGGGAGAAAATGCAGACAACTGTAATTGAACAACAATTTTAAAAATTTTAATTAAAAAAAAAGACTGGCTTATAGGAAAGACTATATCACGAAACACATGCTTACGATAATCCATCTGGAAGTATTTTAGAAGAAAGAGCACTAGTCCCAGTGCTAAAAGTCCTGTGTTCAAGTTTTGGGTCTTTGCTCACTACTCATATGACCATGGGTAAGGCACTAATTCTCTCAGTTGCCTCAGCTCTTTTATGTGAGTTTTATCCTCCCGAACTTAAGTTCATTTTTCTCTGCATTATTTTCAGGGCCTCACATGGTGTTAAGCACTTTGCAAGAACTCAGTAAGTTTCACTACAGTCTAATACAATACCACGTACCTAGCATGTCTCGGGAATTCTACGGGGGAGACTGAAAGGATTCAGATGAAGTCTGGTTTACATTCTAAATCTGTTTCCATCACAGCACAGGATAGGAGTCAAGGGTTCAGTCCCTTGTCCTGGCTGGGTGGCTCAGTTGGAGCAGCATTTGTACACCAAGATTTTGCAGGTTTGATCCTTGGTCAGGGCACAGACCCAGGTTGTGGGTTCAATCCCTGGGTGGGGTGTGTATGAGAGGCAGCCAATGGTTCTCTCTTACATTGATGTCTATGTCTCTCTCTCTCTCTCTCTCTCTTCCTCTCTCTAAAATCTCTCTCTTCCTCTCTCTAAAATCAATAAACATATTCTCAGGTGAGGATTAAAACTTTTTTGTTTAAGAGTTCAGCCCCTGGAGTTAAATACTCCTGGACTCAATTTCTGGCTCATCCCCTTATTGCCCTCAGACCTTAGGCAAATTATTTCTCAACCTCTCTGTACTTGTTTCCTCACATATAAAAATACTGGTACCTAGTTTTTATGGTAACTGTGGGGATTAAATAACAATGTTTGTAACATACATGAAGTACATTACTTTGTAAATGCTCAAAATAACATTAACAATATTGTGCTGCCCTTGGACTGACCTTTGTAGCTATGCCCACTTTTTTTTTTTTACTATGGGGCAGCAGTGCTTGCCACTAGTCACCTCGATAATGGTGGGTTACTTGCACAGTATCCCAACCAGTTCTCAGCTTTCCTGGCAAGCTATTCACTATGAAACCTAAGTTCCAACTCGTACTTATCTACCCATCATATTCTGGAAGCATTTGCAATACAATTCTTGTTATAATAAATTTATTAAATAGCACCTAAGTACAAACATTAAATAAAGGTAGGTCAGTAAGTTCTTTTATTCCAATTGCTATTTTTCTTCAAATGTCAACTTAGATGCCACTTCCTCTGTGAAGCCTAACCCCATCTTTTTGCCTTCCATGCTCCATGCCCTGAAGTTACTCACTCAATTTCTTCTTCTCAGTACTTTAGTTATATTTCTGTTATATAGTTATTATAGTTATATATTTAGTTATATTGCTTCTGTTGAAGCAACTATCATTTTGTGTTATAGGTTTGTTTCTTCTTCTATACTATCAGTGCCTGGAGGTTAGGCTCTAGGCCATATTCATCTCCCCCCCCACCCCAAACACTACCACAATGCCTAGGACATACTCAAAAGGTGTCTGTGGAATAGACTAAACATAAAATGAATTATGAGATTCTACCTCTGAAAAGTTTGGAAACTTATTCCAAAATGGGTAAGAAAATAGCCTAGAGAGACAGCTAAGAGGAAGGACACATGGGAGTAGGATTAAGGAGTCGGTACAAATACAATAGAGCGAAGCAGAATGTTCTGAGTTAATACATCAATCCATGCACTATTGTGATTTCCACTTCTCTGACCACATAGTTACTTATGAGAGGTCAAAGCAAGATGGAAAGAATCCTAGATTAAAATTTTAAAACTTGGATTTAGTCCCAGCCATGAACTGCCTATGTCACTTTCTATCTGTGTTGGATGTAATGATTCAAAAGATCCCTTCACTCTTCTCACACAGGCACAACATCTGGATCCATTGTCATGCCTTATTCCACAACGAGAAAAATCGAGACAAATGCCACAACCTTACAGCAACTTATAGGCTGCCATAGTCAAGGGTGGAAACATGGTTAGAAATACTCGCTTTCTGGAGCCCAGCCCTGCAGAGGCGCCCACACCTACTGGCACTGGGGAATTATAGGGAGGGTCAAAGCTTCTCTGTCTTCTGCCAAGAACAGGAAGTTCCCACACCCATGGGAGTCATCCGAGTGTGTAGTGTTGGCAATCAGTACAACCACAGCTCCTGGGTTTCAATTAGACACACAGGAATGTCTTCATCAACATCCCTGCCAGTCACTTGAAGACAGAAATTGCTCAAGCTCTACCTATAAAAACAAGAGTCTTGTCTAGGTCATCTTGTTTGCTGTAGTCATTGAGGCATCATCTGAGTCTAACAACAAGATTCAGGACCAAGTCCAGAATTGAGAACTCGATTGGCCAATTGGTTCAGACACCCACATCCAAACTGACTGCTTTGAAAACTTAAAAAAGAACAGTCTAAAAGGGTGGATTGCATATACACATTTTAGATTAAGAAATCCACCCAGCCTCTCAGAAGACAAGGTGAGAATCATGAATCATAGTTTATTTTAACATTAAACATTCATAATATGCAAAGTTTCAGCTAATGCAATGGTTTGAGTTTTTAAAGAGAATCTCTGTGCTGTATAAACATATAATTTTTATGATATGTAATGCATGTATCATAAAAATTTTCCTTTATAAAGTATACATAAGACTCAGTGGTTTATGATGTATTCAAAGTGTTGTGTAACTATTATTACTATCTAATTTCAGGATATTTTCATCACCCCCAAAATAAACCTCATGCCCATTAGCATTCACTTCCCATTCTCCCATCGCCTCAGCCCCTGACAACCACTCATGTATTTTCTGTCTATGGATTTGCTTATTCTGGAATTTCATATAAATGGAATCATACAATATGTGGCCTTCTATGTCTAGCTTTTTTCTATGCTACTTCCTTGCTCTGCAATCCTAGTCCACAGAATCTAATAAGAAACGAGAACCCCATCTTAAAGATACTACTTTCCTTTCCCAAAAATTCTTGAAGATACCATATAAAATGCTTAAAACATCTAATTTATGGACCAATACCCTGGTCTAGCCTGTCTCCATCCCACCTGGAGGGAAAATGCTCAAACTTCTCAGCATGATTTAGTTCTGACCTAGGTTTAAAGATCTCCCCTAAGACTGAGCATGGTATCGTGAGAAACTCAAGGGCATTAAAGGCCCAAAAATCCAAACCCTGGCACAGTCATTCACTAACTCTCGGGTGACCTTGAATGAACTATTTAATCTCTTTGTCTTTTTTTATCTGAGAAATGAGCATGACAATATTTTCTTTGTGATGTTAGAATGAGAAGTAGAAAAAAATACCTAATGCCTACATAGGGAGGGCCCTCAAATTGCTGTAGTATTTCTACCACTATTTTTCTCTTCCTAAGTGCTTTTATCACCTATGACAGGTGTTCTGAAAACTGAACAAAGAATTGTATTGGTCATGGCCCTTGCCCTCAAGGAAATAACAGACTAAGGGAAATAGACGTCTTTTTTTTTTTAATCTAAGACTGTAAGTCCCTATTGTACTTTAATCCTACCAATTAGTGTTAGAGAGGAATGGAATGAAGAGTATTCTGGGTTATTTGTGTACATTTCATCTACACTACTGGACTAGGAACCAGTGTTAGCTCAGCTCTTCCAAGAAACATGCCAAGGCAAAGCTAGTCATGCAGGAGATTTCTTGGAAGAAATGTCCGTGAAAAAATAGAGAGAAGCAGCCAGCATATGTGGGGAGAGTCTTCAGTCTGGTGCTGGGAAAGAAAAGGAGTCAAGAAAAAGGACTGGGCAACAGGAGGGTCAGACTGCAGCGCATCTCTGAAAAAGTCTAAGCCAGGCTGTCTGGAGTCCCAGGCAAAGATAACGCATTAGAAAAGTCCTGTGTTGAGCAGCAATGGCCTGGCTCTGGGATCTCTACCCGACACAGTCACCAGTCACCAGTATAGGGAAGGCCAGGGAGAGCGAGGCGTGGCAGTATGGAAGCAGGGGCAAGCCAGAGGTACTGCAGCTAACAGGATCCTCATGAAAGTCGATTTGAGCAGCACATCTCTATGGTCTCTACAGAACTTCTGAAGACAATAATTGTTGGTATCATTACTTATGTTTAGTAAGTTCTCAATGATAGTTAGTTCAAAGCCAAAGAAGTAATAGTTTTCAGCCACCAGCAGGAAAAGCAATGCATTTATTCAATTCAGGTGGATTCTGTTTCACAATTTCTGAAGAAGGGAAATGTTTTCCACCATTTGATCTAAACAACAAGGCCCAGAAAACATTCCTGTGTCATAGAAGATCCCGAACCACAAACAAAAATTGGGGTGAGGGGCTGAGGCAGGTAGTTGACAGCAACAAGAAACACCGTCATGCAAAAGTGACTCTGAGACATGAATTCAACCCACCTTTGATTTGATTATCACCCAGTTTCACTTGTACAGACATAGACACAGGGTGAGGCAATTGACAGAGGGTGTGGCCTGAAAAGCAGAAACAAGATGGCAGATAACCTGCTTCTAAAACAGACAACAGAGCAGAGAAAGCCTCCAAAGCTCAGGGCAGCGGAAAGATTTTAATCTTGGAGGTACACTTGCCTAAAGCACCCAGCAACTGGAAAGCAGGTCACCACAGCACCCACTGGCGTCCTGAAAAGGACAGCTTCAGTTTTCAAAGAATTAAAATAGATAGGCGTAAGGCAAAAGGAAGAAATGAGTCACAAATCTGGAGGTAAAATGAGATCTCTGAGCTAATGACCACAGATAAAGGAAAACAGAGAGAGGAGCAATGCTCTTATAGGGTTCATTTCTCACTTTAATAGAAGGCAGGCACCTACTTCAATTTAAAGATACATATTAAGCACCTGCTATACACAGAATGAAAGAGAGCAACGTTTCGTGAACATCCACCTGTTTAGCAAGCGTTGCTGTGAGCCTCCCTGTGTCCGGTACCTATTTCTGGGAAAACTAGATGAACGTCAGCCTAACCACAGAAATAAAAGTGGGAAAAAGATTAGGGGGATGGAGGAGGGGCAAAGAGGAGACAGGTTACCTTGTCTCCTATTAACCTTGAAGAGGCTAAATTGTTAAAGAGGAAAAGGATGAGAGACATGGGTAAGGCAGAGAGGGAAAAAAAAGGAAATAGCTCAAAGGAGCTATCAGAACTTTGGAGCTTGAAGGATCTTGAAAATAAAGTCACTTAATTTTACTGTGGAGAAACTAATAGGGAGTGGTTAGGAGAAAAGCAACATTTGCTAAATACTCACATTTAAAAAGCATGATCTTCTTTAGTCCTATCTAAAATACAGGTTTAGTTAACCTCAGTTTACAGACAAAGGCCCTGAGGCATACTGAGGCTAGTGACAAAGCTGAGATTTGGACCCCTGCTGGTGAACTCCAAAGTCTGTACTGATAAAATTCTCACTGCTAAGCCAGTGCTACTTCAACTGCATTATTCGGCACAAGTGAATTTTTGCTGTACTCGGTAGTGTTCCCACAAAACACATGGCCACCTGGAACCTCAGAATGTGACCTTTTTTAGTAATAAGGTCTTTGCCCATCTAACAAAGTTAACCACCAGAAGCTGGAGGAAGCAAGGCATCTTCCCTGGAGCCTTAGGAGGAAGCACAGCCCTACAGACACCTTGTTTTCAGACCTCTGGCCTTCAGAATGGAGAGACGAGAGATCTGTTTTACCCATCAAGTTTGTGGAACACTTTATTACAGCAGACCTGGTACACTAACACAAAACTAGAGAACGGACAGCAAGAGACAGAGCAGAAGCAGTGAAAGACAGAAGGAAGGTTATAGTAAGGTCAGTGACAAAGAAATAAAGCCTAAGAAATTCTAAAGGAAACATAAATGGAGCAAAGGAAAAGATGATGTCACCAAAACCCCAAACACCAAAATTAGTTTCCTTGGTTCCATGATGATATGTCCCCTGATCTCCATTCTCACCATTCTCATCATTACGCCCTCTTGCTTTTAAGGTCTCTATAAGATAACCGACTATCTTTGCCCATGTGAAAAGGAAAGAGTAATGAAAGTTAAGAAAGAATTGAGATGTGCTATTGATAGGAATGAAACCCACACCACTGTGAATGTCAACTATGAACAATGAGTCACAGCTTCAACTAGTAAAGTTGATTTTGTTAAGTTGAAGATGGATATGGTAACCTCCAATCACTAAAATAGCAAACGTATGCAAATATGAATCTAATAGAGGGGGACACAGAATAATAAACACATTAAATTAAACTAAAACTAAAAGTGATGAAAGAAGAGGAAAAGAGAGCATATAACAAGAGAGGAAATAGAAAGCAAAGATTAAAATTGAAACCCAAATATACCAGTAATTACATTAAATGGAAATTAACAAAATAATTAAATTTAAAACAAATCTTGTATTATTAAATAAAAAACATATATACTGCTTACTAAGACAGATCTAAAATAAAAGGGTGCAGAAAGGCTGAAAGTAAAAAGAAGAAAAGAGATATGTCATGCAGACACTAACACATAACACTGTCTTTGGTTGGATCCCCTCTGAAAGAGACCTAAGACAATATTGAGAATACATAGTTTATCTTAGATGTGATTCCATGAAGCTGTACTAGGAGAACTGGGAAGCATAAAGAGCGATGACAGAGAAGGAAACCGATGCTGCGGGCATTAATGATCAAGTTACTACTGTGGGCACCTGGGACTCAATCCCACTTAGAACCTCTGAGAGATGATGCGCACTCTCCTTCAGTGTTGTTCTACAGAATAGGCGATGAAGCTGAGGTATTTATCCTCCAGTTTCCATCTGCCACTAGGTGAGGGCTGCTCCTGGGACATCAACTACTGAGAACTGCTGGCCTGCTCGCCCTGCCATGGGCCAAGCTTACCAGAGAAAGCCCACAGGTGGAGAGCCACATGTGACTGTAATAGAAAACCATCAGTGTGCACAGAAATGACAACAAAGAAATATGAGAATATTAAAAGGATATAACACATCCTTAAAATAAAATAGACATGAAGGCAAAAAGCACTACTAGAAGAAAATGTTCTCTGACCACAGTTCAAGTAAGCTAAAATTAATACCTAACAGGTAACTAAAAATCCAACCTACTTGAATATTTAAAATATGCTTCTAAATAATCTATAGAACCATGAAAAAATTACAAGGATTAGGAAATATTTTAGACTAATGATAATGAAAATATGTCACATTAAAATTTATCAAATGCATTTAAAGCTATACATAAAGAAAAATTATGGCCTTAAATGCATATTAGAAAAAAATAAAGTGAAAAATTGTGATCATCTCAAAATAGTAAAAACAAGAGAAAATTAAAGCCAAGGAAATGGTTTTACAGATCCAGACATTTATAAACACTTGATACATGAAAAAACAATCCCCTGCAGAGCAGTTAGGAAGGGATATTCTCTTTTTTCTTTTTTCTTTTTTTTTTACATTTTCTTTTTTCATTAAATATATTAGGGTGACATTGTTTAGTAAGATTATATAAGTTTCAAGTATACAATTATATAATATAGGATCTATCTATTGTATTGTGCACCCACCACCCAAAGTCAGATCATCTTCCTTCACCATATGTTTGACCCTCTTTATATGATTTCACTCATAAGTGGGATATAAAACTGAAAGCAACAAATTAACAAAGAAGAAAAACAAACAAACAAAAACTCATAGACACAGACAACAGTATGGTCATTACAAGATGGAGGGCGTTTGGGGGGTAATAAAATATTTTTTTAATAAAACTGGGACAATGGCTATCCATGTGGAAAAAAATATAACCCCTACCTCACACCTTGCAGAAAAATCAACTCCTGGTAGATTTCAGATCTAAATGTGAAAGGCAAAATAAGGTTCCAGAAGAGAATATCTTGATACCTTGGAAATTGGGAAAGAGCCCTTAAATTGGACACAAAAGCAGTAATTAAAAGGAAAAAAAATTAAATTGACAACATAGAAATCAAGAACTGACCCATGATAGATATTAACAGAATAAAAAGGCAAGCCATAGAGTGAAAGATAATAATATTTGCAACCCATAAACAATAAAGCAATCATATCCAGAATATTATCTAAAAACTTATGATCAAAGTTATAATCACCAGTAATAGAATAAATACTGTATTTTACCATGTATAATGCACACCCACGGTTTTGGCCCAAACTTTCAAGAAAAAAGCCTTTTGTTTTAATTCTTTAATTATTTATTTATTTATATTTAGATACTTTTTTTTTTATCATAACGGAATTTTAGCATTTATTTTTGAACATACAGATATCATTACTGCTTTCTAGAGTTACACTTTTAATGCATAAGCATTAAAAAAAGAATTTAAAATATTTATATAAATACAAAATTAGTGCTACCCATGTACAATGTGCATCCTTATTTTTCCCTCAGAAATTTGAGCAAAAAACTGCACATTTTACATGGCAAAATACAGTAAATATCATCTATTTCTTGATGTGATATGCTAAGAAGGACAGAAGATCACTTCTATGGTATTTCTCCCCAAAACTGCATAACCTGAATCAAATCATGGAAAGACAAAGTTTAACAAACCCAGACTGAGGGAAATTCTATAATTCAAATGGCCTGGATGTAATTAGGTAGGACTTCCAGTCAAGATGACACATAGGTAAACATGGATCTCCTCCTTGCACAACCACATCAAAATTCTAACTAGGCTATGGAACAACCATCATTCAGAACCATCATTTTGAGTTGAATGGAAGTCCTACAAATACGGAATTAAAGAAGAAACAAACTATGGAATTAAAGAAAAAAATACATTGAGACTTGTAGGAGGGGCAGAGACGTGGAACAGGCTGGCTCCATGCCCACTTATAGCAGATAAAATTTGGGAGGGATATCTCAGGAACAAAGGGACTCAGTCCAATGCCAGGCCCCCAGCCCAGAGTTCCAGTGCCAGGAGGGTAAGTCTCCGTAACTTCTGGCTGTAAAAACCAGCGGGGATTGAGGCTGTGGAACACAGAAACTGCTGAAGTCCCAGGCAGCTGCTCTGAAAGGGCCCATGCACAGACTTACTCAGACTCACTCCCTCTGAGCTCCAGTGCAGAGGCAGCAGATTAAAAAGCACCAGAAACATACAGGGAGAACTGAATTGTCTAGCATCAGGGTAAGAACTGAGAGGCAGCTTTCTCCTAGGAAGAAGTGCTGGCAGAGTTCACTGTTCCTTTTCTAAGCCCTCCCCCAACAGAGCCACAGGGCCAGCAAGCAGATGCTATCTCTGAGACTCAATTACCTGGCACACACTCTTTGCCCTACCCTGGTAATTCCCTGAGGCCCAGCCCCACCCAACTTTCAGGCCCACCCAAGCTGTATCCAGTAACTTTTCCACATGAATGGCTTATCTTAGCCCAAACTTCAGGTTTTCCTAAATTCTCTCAAACAAGCAGCATCTGTCTAGCAAGGCCTGTACCTCTCACTAAGTGCCCCAGGCCCAGCACTAGCAGTAGCTTCTTAGTTCACAGCTTGTCCTGACCTGGGTAACCCCAAGCCCAGCACAAGTACCAGCCATCTGCAGATCACTTTGTAGCTTATGCCATGTGACCCTGGACAGAAACAGGTAATGGCTGACCTTGGAAGTGCCAACAGTAATCAAAGCTCAACTATAACAGGAGGGTGTACATAGCCTTCACACTGGGTGCACCTCAACTACCCAGCTTAGGTAACAGGGGAGGCTGTGCCACTGAATCCTACAGGACACATAATATATAAGGCCACTCTACCAAGCTTGGGAGACATAGAAGTTCTAACTCATACATAGAAACAAACACAGGGAGGCTGCCAAAGTGAAGAGACAAGGAAACACGGTCCAAATGGAGGAACAGAACAAAGCTCTAGAAAAAGAACTAAACAAAATGGAGACAAGCAAGCTACTAGATGCAGAGTTCAAAATACTGGTTATAAGGATGCTCAAGGAACTTAGTGAGAACCTTAATAGCATAAAAAAAGATCCAGTCAGAAATGAAGGATATACTAATTAAAATAATGATTTACACAGAATCAACAGTAGAGTGGATTAAGCCAAGAATCAAATGAGAGTATTGGAATATAAGGAAGTAAAAAACAACCAATCAGAATAGCAAGAAGAAAAAGAATCTAAACAAATGAGGATAATATAAGGAGCCCCTGGGACAACTTCAGGCATACCAACATTCGAATCATGAGGGTGTCAGAAGGAGGAGAAAAAGCACAAAATTGGAAACCTATTCAAAAAAATAATGACAGAAAACTTCCCTAACTTGGTGAAGGAAATAAACATACAAGTCCAGGAAGCAGAGAGAGTCCCAAAAATAAAACTAAAGAGGCCCACATCAGGGGAACCAAGATGGCGGCGTAGGTAGACACACTGCGCCTCCTCGCACAACCAGAACTGACAGAGAATCGAACAGCAAGGGGGACTGACACCAAGGAAATATAAAATAATCATTCATCCAGACTGGTAGGAGGGGCGGAGACGGGCACCGGGGTGGAGAGGACTCGCGAGGCTGTGGCGGGACTGAGACTGGCGGAGTGTGGGATAAATGGCGCAGGCAGTCCGAGCACTAGCAGACACTGCAGCCCCACATTTGCACAGATAAACCCAGAGGGCCGGACTCAGAGTGGCGGAGAGTGGGGCAGGCAGAGTGGCGGGTAGCACCCCGCAGCACCACATTCGCCCACAGATAAACCGGATGAACGGCGGGCAGCGAATCAGACCGCTGCGCAACCCAGGGCTCCAGCTCGGTGAAATAAAGCCTCAAACCTCTGATTGAAAGTGCCCCTAGGGGTTGGGGCGGCAGCACGAGAGACTCCCAGCCTCACAGGAGAGGTTGTTGGAGAGACCCACAGGGGCCTAGAGTGTGCACAGGCCCACTTACTCAGGAACCAGCACCAGAGGGGCACAGTTTGATTGTGGGTATCGGAGTGAAAGACTGAAATCCGGAGGGGAGTGAAAGACTGAAATCCGGAGGAGAGTGAGGCGGGCGCCATTGCTCCCACTCGGCCCCTCCCCCACGTACAGCATCACAGCGCAGCCACCAGCATTACCCCGCCCTGGTGAACACCTAAGGCTCCGCCCCTTAAAGTACCAGACGCGCCAAGACAAACAAACAAACAAAAAAAAAATGGCCCAAATGACAGAACACTTCAAAGCTCCTGAAAAAATACAACTAAGCGATGAAGAGATAGCCAACCTATCGGATGCACAGTTCAAAGCACTGGTTATCAATATGCTCACAGACTTGGTTGAATCTGTTCGAAAAACAGATGAAAAAATGAAGCCTATGCTAAGAGAAACAAAGGAAGATGTACAGGGAACCAATAGTGCTGAGAAGGAAACTGGGACTCAAATCAATGGTGTGGACCAGAAGGAAGAAAGAAACATCCAACCAGAAAAGAATGAAGAAACAAGAATTCGGAAAAATGAGGAGAGGCTTAGGAACCTCCAGGACATCTTGAAACGTTCCAACATCCGAATTATAGGGGTGCCAGAAGGAGAAGAGGAAGAACAAAAAATTGAAAACTTATTTGAACAAATAATGGAGAACTTCCCCAATCTGGCAAAGGAAATAGACTTCTGGGAAGTCCAGGAAGCTCAGAGAGTCCCAAAGAAGCAGGACCCAAGGAGGAACACACCAAGGCACATCATAATTACATTACCCAAGATTAAACGCAAGGACCTACATCCAAGATTACTGTATCCAGCAAAGCTATCATTTAGAATGGAAGGGCAGATAAAGTGCTTCTCAGATAAGGTCAAGTTAAAGAAGCTCATCATCACCAAGCCCTTATTATATGAAATGTTAAAGGGAGTTACCTAAGAAAAAGAAGATCAAAAATAGGAACAGTAAAAATGACAGCAAACTCACAGTTATTAACAACCACACATAAAACAAAAATGAGAGCAAACTAGGCAGACAACTAGAACATGAGGGTTGTCAATAAGGGAGTGGGAGGGGGAGAGGCGGGGAAAGGTACAGAGAATAAGTAGCATAGATGATAGGTGGAAAATAGACAGGGGGAGGGTAAAAATAGTGTAGGAAATGTAGAAGCCAAAGAACTTATAAGTATGACCCATGGACATGAACTATGGGGGGGGAATATGGGAGGGAGGGGGGTGGGCAGGATGGAGTGGAGTGGGGGGGGAAATGGGACAACTGTAATAGCATAATCAATAAATATATTTAAAAAAAAAAAAGAGGCCCACATCAAGACACGTCACAATTAAAATGCAAAAGGTTAAAGACAAAATCTTAAAAGCAATAAGAGAAAAGTAGCTGGTTACCTAAAAGAGAGCTCTCATAAGACTTCCAGCTGGTTTCTCAAAAGAAACTTTGCAAGCTAGATGGGATTGCCAAGAAATATTCAAAGTGATGAAAGCAAGGACCTACAACCAAGATTACTCTACTCAGCAAAGCTATAATTTAGAATTAAAGAACAGATAAAGAGCTTCCCGGACAAGAGGAAACTAAAGGAGTCCATTACCTCCAGATCAGTATTATATGAACTGTTAAGGGGTCTTCTTTAAGAAGAAGACAAAAATTATGAACAATAAAATGGGAATAAATATCAACAAATACCATATAATATTCCACCTATAAGTGGAATGTAATTAACAAAACAAACAAATGAGCAAAATAGAACCAGAGATTTGGAAATAAAAAACAAACCCACAGTGACCAGAGAGGAGTGGCTGGGGGATAACAGGGAAAGAAGGGGAAGGGGCAAGCAAAGGAACACAAATAAAGGACTCATGGGCATGGACAATGGGGAGGGGCATTGACTGTGGGAGTGGTAGGGGAATAGGGTAGGAGAGAGCAACGGGGAAAAAGGTGGGAAAACTGTAACTGAACAACAATAAAAAATTTGAATTTAAAAACCAAAATAAATAATCATGCAGAACAGAAACAGAATAATAGATGCAAAGAATGTTTTGATAGCTTCCAGATGAGAGAGGGGTTGGAGGAAAGCATGAAAATGGTGAAGGGAATAGGAACTACAAATTGACAGTTGCATAATAGTCATGGGGATGTAAAGAACAGCACAGGAAATAAAGGAGCCAAAGGACATATATTCATGAACCATGGAATGGACAATGGTGTGGAGATTGCTTGAGGGAGTTCAGGGTGCTAAGTGGAGGGGAGTGAAGGGGAGAAAATTGGGACAAGTGTAATAACATAATCAATAAAAGATAATTTTTAAATAATGGCTTGTACTTTTAAAAAGTTGCAGTCATGAAAGACAAAAGAAAGCTGACAAGAAATTCCAGATTAAAGGAGCCAGAAAAGACATGACCACTAAATGAAACGTATTATTCTGAATGGGATCCTAGACCAGAAAATAACAAATTTCTTCTTATTTTACTATAAATGATATTAGTAAGACAGTTGAAAAAACTTGAACAAGGTATGTATTGATAACAGTACTGTATTGATGATTATACAAATTATTATATACAAAATGTATTAACTTAAAAATTATACAGTGTTTATATGAGATAATCTCCATGTTTTTAGGAAATACATGAAAATACATGCTGAATCTTTAGTGGTGAAGAGACATTATGTCTACAAGTTACTATCAATTAGTTCAGAAAATAATAGCATACATGTGTAGGTGTGTGTGTGTATGCAAGATCCACCTTGATCAATTATAATGTAGGCTAAACTAGCCTTAAAATAGTGGTCAAACCTAAACAGTTTCAACCTCAAGGAATGTATTTACCCCTTTAAAAAATATTCTCATGGACCCCAAAAGGTATGTCCAGTGAATATATTTTCAGAAACATTTGACTTAAGAAACTAAAATCTTAATGATTAGAAAAATAATTGTTTATCAAAATAAAATTTCTTTTTATCAGAATACACCCATGAACTCTATTTAAGTAAATCTAAATTGAGATCTTGAACTCCCTCTATTTCAATAACAATAAAAATGCCTGGGTTTGGCACTTTATATTCTATACAGGGGTGGGCAAAAGTAGATTTACAATTGTAATACAAATACATAATATAATAGTTAATAAATAATAATATAAGAATAAACTCTGTTTCATGAACTCACAACTCTAAACCTACTTTTGTCCACCCTGTATGCTAACTCAAAATTGCCATGCAAGGAGGGTATCATTATCCCTATTTTTTAAAAAAATTTTTGGACTATACCATTTTTTTAAAGATTTTATTTCATTTTTAGACAGAGGGTAAGCAAGGGAGAAAGAGAGGGAGAGAAACATCAATGTGTGGCGGCCTCTCACATGCCCCCAACTAGGGACCTGGCCTGCAACCCAGGCATGTGCCCTGACTGGGAATCCAACCAGGGACCCTTTGGTCCGCAGGCTGATGCTCAATCCACTGAGCCACACCAGCCAGGGCTCATTAGTCCTATTTTAAGATAAGAAAAGAAATTGTTTTCTTCCATGCTCCTTTTTATGATTCATTGAAGTTTTAAACAAAAGTATTTACTTATTTCATTTGCTCAGCAATCCTCTAGGAAACTGGGAGTCAATAGAAAAAAAAAAAAAGCAAACAAATCATTTTTTAACTGGGGAACCCAAGATGGCAGCAGTGTAGCGTGCAGCTCCATTCATTTGCTCTCAGACACAGACCAGATTTGAAGTCAGAATTGAGAGCGATGAGTGAGTGAAAGCATCTGTGAGTAAGAGTGTATGGGGAGGAGAGCGTGAGGAGTGCACAGGAATAAGTAGGAACCAGCCTGCAGGGTGCCCAGCTGGGTTTTCTAGGGGGACTGGGAACCCATGACCTGGGCTTTCTAGGCAGACTGCCACTGCTGCTCAGGCCAGCACTGCTGGCTGCACAAGAGTCAGGGTGGCTGAAGATCAGCTCATGACCCGCAAGCTACCCAGGTGGTGAGAGAAGAGCTGGGAGGTGTGGGCTTCAGAAACAGCACAGGGGAACAGGTAAGCCTAAGGCTGAAGACCTCTGGAAGGAGCAGGGACAGCACACCATCACCGCCTTGTGTTAAAGCAGAGCTAAGGGGATCTTCCCAAACCACTCAGGAAAGATTCAGAGAGAAACTTTAAAATTGTTGGAGGCCCAGTAAGAAGGTGGCCAGCCCTGACTGAGAGAGACTGCGTGATTTCTGGGGAGAAGGAATGGGTGGAGAACAGGACCCCCGGGGACCTACACTACAGCTTAGGGCCCATAGAGAAACTCTTTTAAAAAGGGAGCTGAGATGTACCTGAGGCTTGGCAGGGACACAGGTGTATGGGCCAGTGCACGCAGGCAGGACACAGCAGCTTGGCTAACCAAAAACTCAGAGGCAGAGAAAACACTGAGTGGGAGGATAGGACCCAACATGGCTGGAAAGCAGAAGGCAGAGCAGAGAGAAGAATTCTGCCCAAACCTCCAGCCCCTCCAAACCATTTGTGATTGTCATTAGCTCACATTCCTTCTCCCGTTCTTAAAATACCCTACTGTCTCTCCACCTTTATCAGTCTTTGCTCATAGGTAATGGATAAGGTAGTTGTTACAGTTCTTCAATCTAATTTCTAGATAGTGACTATCTTTGTATTGCAAATCTCAAATTTCACTGTTCCCCTGTCCTAATCCATTTTGCCTTTCTGCTGCCCTTCCCGTTTTCATTTTAAATGTTAACTTTTCCCTGTCTTAGTCAGGTTTTCATCTCACACTCTTCTCTCAAAATAACTTCTCTTTCCTCCAGACACCTATTAAGCTCTTCTTTTTTTCCCTTGTGCCCTCTTATTCCCATCCCACCTATATATATATCTTAGCTCATTGGTTGTTGATATCCCTGTGGTGGAGATTTTTCTGCAATTAGGGCTGTATTATTATACATATATATTTTTGTTTTTGTTGTCTGTTTTTTCTCTCCCTAGATATACACAACTAAATATTTTCTTAAAATTCTGTTTCACCTAATACTACATGCTTCTCTTCTCTTACTCCATTCTACCTTCTCTCATCCCTTTTTCAGTTACAAAGTATATTTTATTTTCTTTTCCACTTTGCCTTGTCTCTGTTCCCTACTCTTATTATTGGCCCTCTCTCTACCCTTGCAAAATCTCTTTTCTTTCACTTAGTCACCTCATATTTGTTTTTCCTTTCTTATAATACTCTTAATCTCTTTAAACCTTTATTACTATTGGCTGTTGGTAGTGTAACTGTGGGTGTGAGATGTATCTGCACGCGTGGGTCTGTTTCCTGGGATATTTGGTTTTTGTTCTGGCAGCACCTGTACAACAGTAGACAAGATGTGGAGGACAGAGTGACACTCAGTCAGTCAGACAGAGGAAGGAACCCTCTCTTCAACAAAAGAATGGCCCAACAACAACCAAAACCCAATCACAACCACATAAAGAGCAGCACAAGAGCATCAAGTGCAGGTGATCAAAGAGATTACACCACTGAGTCCAACAGGTCTCCTACCACAGAAGATCAAACCATGAAGACAGGGAGTCAAAGTTTATTTAGACAGATAAATCTAATAAGCAGAAAAAAAACAAGAAGAGTCATCTGAAATAGGGAGATAAAGAAACAACCCCCAATCAAAAGGAAAGGAAGAATCCCCAGAAAGACTGCTAAATGAAATAGAGGCAACCAAACTATCAGACTTCGAGTTCAAAATAAGGGTTGTAAGGATGTGCAAGGAGCTCATTGAGAACTTCAAAGAACTCCAGGGAAGCTTCAAGGAACTTATGGCAAACAACACCAGCAGGAAAAAGGACACAGAAACTATCAATAGGAGACAGGAGGAAATGAAAAATACAGTACCTGAAATAAAAAAATTTAAAAAAAAAAAACATGGTAGAAGGAATTAAAAACAGGTTAGATGAAGCAGAGGATCGAATCAATGAGCTGGAGGACAAGGTCAGAATAAAAAAGTGAAAAAAGACTCAGAAAGAACCAACAGGTGTTAAGGGAAATGCAGGACAACATGAAATGTAATAATATCCATATAATAGGGATACCAGAAAGAGAAGAAGAGGATCAAGGGATGGAAAACCTGTTTGAAAAAGTAATGGTGGAAAACTTCCCTAATTTGGTGAGAGAAAAAGTCACACAAGTCCAGGAGACAGAGAGTCTCAATCAAGATGAACCCAAAGAGGCCTAATCCATGACACATCATAATTAAAATGGCAAAATTCAAAGACGGAGAGAATCTTAAAGGCAAGTAGAAACAGATAGTAACATACAAAGGAGCTCCAATTAGGCTAGCAGCAGGTTTCTCAACAGAAACACTATAAGCCAGAAGGGAATGGCAACAAATATTCTAAGTAATGAAAAGCAAAGGCCTGCAACCAACAATATTCCACCTAGCAAGGTTCTCAACTAAAATGAAAGGCAAAATAAGGAATTTCCCAGACAAAAGTGGGATAAAAAAATACACCTCCACCAAACCAACACTGCAAGATATGCTAAAGGGACAGCTTTAAGAAGAGGAAGAAAAAGAGTAAGAGAAGAACAGAGGTACAAAGGGGGGAAATGAAAAAGAATAAGTACCTATTAATAATAACCTTAAATGTAAATTGATTAGTGCTCCAATCAAAAGACACAGGGTATTTGAATGGCTAAGAAAACATGACCCACATGTGCTGCCTACAAGAGACCCACCTCAGAACAAAACACCTACACAGACTGAAAGTGAAGGGTTGGAAAAAATATTCCAGGCAAATGGACAGGTAAAAAAGCCAGGGTAGTATTACTTATATCACACAAAATAGATTTCAAAACAAATCCTGTAAAAAGAGATAGACAAGGTTAGGTCATAATACTAAAGGGAAGAATTCATCAAGACATAAACATATAGGCACCCAACATAGAAGCACCCAAATATATAAGGAAGATCTTGAGAGACTTCACGAAAGATATAGACAGTAACACACTTATAGTAGGGGATTCTAACACCCCCCTGTCAACAATGGACAGATCTTCCAAACAAAGAGTCAACAAGGATATCATGGCGCTCAACGACACCCTAGATGAAATGGACTTCACTGATATACATAGAACCTTTCATCTCAAAGAAGCAAAGTATACATTTTTTCAAATGCACATCGAAAATTCTCAAAGATAGACCACATGATAGGACAAAAAAAGAAGCCTCAACAAATTCAAGAACATTAAAATCATGTCACGTGTTTTTCCAGATCACAAAGGCTTGAAACTAGAAACCAACCTAAATGAAAAAACCCAAAAAGACTCAAATTCATGGAGACTGAATAACATATTAAACAATAAATGGGTTAGCAATGAGATCCAGGAAGAAATCAAAAAGTATCTGGAAACAAATGAAAATTAATACACAATAGCCCAAAACTTATGAGACACAGCAAAGGCAGTCCTGAGAGGGAAGTTGATAGCAATACAGACCTACCCAAAAAAGATAGAAACATTTTAAATAAACAACTTAACCATACATCTACAAGAACTGGAGGAACAACAACAAACAAAGGCCAGAGTGAGAAGAAGGAAGGAAATAATCAAGATCAGAGTAGAACTAAATGATGTAGAGACTAAAAGAACAATTCAAAGGATTGATAAATCCAGGAGCTGGTTCTTTGAAAAGATAAACAAAATTGACAGCTTTTAACCAGACCCATCAAAAAAAAAAAAAAAAAAGGAGAGAGAGAAAGAGAGAGAGACACAGAGAGAGAGACACAGAGAGAGAGAGAGAGCGAACCCAAATAAACACAATCAGAAATGAAAGAAATTACAATGGATGCCACGGAAATACAAAGGATCATAAGAAATTACTATGAACAACTATATTCCAAGAAACTGGACAACCTGGGTGAATGTTCAAATTTCTAGAAACATATAATCTTCCAAAACTGAATCAAGAAGAAGCAGAAAGTCTGAATAGATCAATAACAGCTAGTGAAATTGAAGTAGTAATCAAAGAATTCCCAGCACACAAAAGCCCTGGACCAGACAGCTTCACAGGAGAATTTTACAAAACATTTAAGGAAGAATTAACCCCTATCTTGCTCAAACTATTCCAAAATATCCAAGAAGAGAGAAGACTCCCAAACTCTTTTCATGAGGCCAGCATCATCCTAATTCCAAAACCAGATAAAGACACAACAAAGAAAGAAACCTGCAGGGCAATATCTGATAAAAATAAATTCTAAAATACTCAACAAAATATTGTCAATTTGGATTCAGCAATACATTAAAAAGATCATACACCATGATCAAGTGGGATTCATCCCAAGGATGCAAGGATGGTACAATATTCACAAATCAATAAATGTAATACATCACAGAAACAAAATGGAAAACAAAAATCACATTACCATATCAATAGAAGTTAAAAAAGCATTTAATGAAGTACAGCACCTATTTATGATAAAAACACTTAGCAAAGTAGGAGTAGAGGGAGCATACCTCAATATAATAAAGGCCATATAGGAGAAACCTACAGCCAACATCATACTCAACAGGCAAAAACTAAAAGCTTTCCCACTAAGATCAGGCACAAGACAAGGGTGTCCACTTTCACCACTTTTATTCAATGTAGTATTGGAAGTTCTAGCCACAGTGATCAGACAAGAAAAAGAAATAAAAGGCATCAAAATTGGAAAGAAAGAAGCAAACCTGCCATTGTTTGCAGATGACATGATAGTGTACATAGAAATCCCTATACAGTCCACCAAAAAACTGCTCAACCTAATAAGTGAATGTGGCAAAATGGCAGGATATAAAGTCAATATTTAGAACTTAAAGGCATTTTGTACACCAACAATGAAGTATCCAAAACAGAAATTAGGGGGAAAAAATCCCTTGTACTGTAGCAATAAGAAAAATAAAGTACCTAGGAATAAATTTAACCAAGAAGGTAAAAGATCTATACTCAGATAACTACAGAACATTGAAGAAAGAAATTAAGGAAGACACAAATAAATAGAAGCATATACTGTGTTCATGGATTGGAAGAATTAACATCATTAAGATGTCCATACTACCCAAAGCAATCAACACATTCAATTCAATTCCTATCAAAATACAAATGACATTTTGCAGATATAGCACAAGTATTTCAGAAATTTATAGGGAACCATAATTGACCCCAAATAGTCTCAGCAATTTTGAGAAAGAATAACAAAATAAGAGGAATATCAAAACCCAATATAAAACTATACGACAAGGCTACTGTTATCAAAACAGTCTGGTACTGGCATAAGAACAGACACATAGATCAATAGAACAGAATAGAGAGCCCCAAAATAAATCTAAGTCTCTATGGTCAATTAATATTCAACAAAGAGGGGAGAAGTATAAAATGGAGTAAAAAGCCTCTTCAATAAATGTGCTGGGAGATCTGGACAGCTACATGCACAAAACTGAAACTTGACCACCAACTTACACCTACACAAAAATAAATTCATGATGGATAAAAGACTTAAATATAAGTCACAATGCCATAAAATTCCTAGAGGAGAACATAGGTAGGAAATTTTCAGATATTCCACACGGCAATATTTTCACTGATATGACCCCTAGAGCAAGGGACATAAAGGAAAGAATAAACAAATGAGACTTCATCAAAATAAAAAGTTTCTTCATGGTTAAAGAAAACAGCATTAAAATGAAAAGGGAACCAACCATATGGGAAAATACATTTGCAAATGGTAACTCAGATAAGGGTTTGATTTCCAAAATATATAAAGAACTCACACAACCCCATTCCAGGAAGACAAACCACCCAATTAAAAAAAATGGGCAAAGGACCCGAAAAGACACTTCTTTAAGGAGAACATACAGAGGGCCCAGAGACATATGAAAGGATGCTCAGCATCACTAGCCATCAGAGAGTTGCAAATTAAAACCACAATGAGATATCACTTCACACCCATCAGAATGGCCATCATAAACAAATCAACAAACAGGTGCTGGTGAGGTTGTGGAGAAAAGGGAACCCTAGTACACTGTTGGGAAAGCAGACTGGTGCAACCACTGTGGAAAACAGTATGGAATTTCCTTAAAAATCTATAAATGGGCCTTGGCTAGTGTGGCTCAGTGGATTGAGTGCTGGCCTGCAAATTAAAGGGCTGCCACTTCAATTCCCGGTCAGGGCATATGCCTGTGTTGTAAGCCAGACCCCCAGTAGGGAGTGTGCAAGAGGCAACCACACACTGATGTTTCTCTCCCTCTCTTTCTCCTTCTCTCCTATCTCTCTAAAAATAAATAAATAAAATATTTTTTAAAAGTCTAAAAATGGGTTTCCCTTTTGATCCAGCAATTCCACTGCTGAGATTATACCCTAAGAATCCTGAAATACAGATTCAAAAGAACCTGTTCACCCCTATGTTCATAGAAGTTTTATTTACATGAGCCAAGTGCTGGAAACAACCTAAGTGCCCATCAGTAAATGAGTGGGTCAAAAAACTGTGGTACACATTTTTTAAGTTACACAATGGAATACTATATGACAGAAAAAAAGAAGGAATTCCTACCCTTTGTGACAGCATGGATGGAACTGGAGACTATTATGCTAAGTGAAATAAACACAGCAGTAAAAGAAAAACACCATATGATCTCACCAATAAGTGGAACCTCATTAATAAAACAAATGATCCAAAAAGGACCAGAGACAGGGAAATAAAAAACAAACTGACAGGGACAAGAGGGGAGGGAGGAGGATAATGGGGGAAAGAAGGGGAACATGTACAAAGGACCCAAGGACAAGGACAATGGTGTGGGGATTATCTTTGGGAGCAGAGGTTGACAGGGCAGGGGAGAGCAACAGGGGGAAAATAGGGACAACTGTAACTGAACTATAAAAAGATAAATAAAAATAAAAAACAAAAATGTTTAATTGAAAAAAATCATTCTTAAACTGAAAGACATATAATCTAAGGAAGAATTAAGAACAATATCCACAAGAAAAGAATTGAGTATTTAGGTAAAAACTAGAGTACAACCTTAGATGCTACTAAGCTGATACAAGTTCAGATTTTTCCAAATTCCAAAGCACTTATAAAGTGACTCCAGGTGGTAGATGAGAAATAGCTGCACCTATTTCATGCAGTTTCCTAAGCCCAGGACAAAGGGCTCCCATTGTTCTTTAATCTAAAAAAGCAACATGGAAATGCAATGGTTTAGAGAAAAGGCAGACTCAGAGTCTGAGACACAATTAGATGCTTTGTCTTAGTCAACTGCCCTTCCACATCACCTCAAGTTATGTATATGGTCTTTGAATCCAGATAGCCTAGGTTTAATTTCCAACTTGGCCACTCACTGGCTGAGTTACATGGGCAAAATCATATCCTCTCTAAATCTCAGTGTCTTTGCCAACAAAACAGGGATGCTGATAACTGCTTCGTAGAGATTTTGGTGAAAATTAAATGTTTCTACATATAAAACTTTTAACCCAATAAAGAGCCAGTTGAAAACTTAATAAAAGTTGTTATTCCCAATCAGTGTCCCCTCCCAGGGTTACAAAGAAAGCTGTTGCATAAGAAGCCCAGATGCTCCCAAGTTCTGCATTCAGAGACTTCTCTGTGATGAGGAAACTCAAAGAAATTTCCACCAACCACTAGATTTGGAGTCATGATTTGGAAATATGTAGGAAATCTTTCCTTTGTAAACCAAAAATCAAGATTTTTAGTCTTGCAACAGAACAAAATGATCTGAAGTTGCATAGATACAATAGCAAATATTTTCTTGACATCAATGAAACAAAACCATATGAATACCTTTTTAATGGTAAAGGGTCTCTCAGGTTGCAAAATAACATCTCCTTGCTTGAAAAATTTGCTTAACTACTCAGCCCTATTCACCATCAATCCACCAGTTCACAACAAGCTTTCTCCAGTTCCTGAAGGCTTAATTGAAGTTGGTAGATAAACACACATGTAATATATAAATATATACAGAGTACTAGATAAATACAAGTTATTTAATTGAAATGAGAACCCAACAAGTCACTTATTCCAAGTATTTGGCTTATTCCTGGAGCTTCTTTATGGCTGGGCAACCACTGTGTCTTCTATCTTTCCAGTTTGTCTCTTCGTGGTAGAAGTAAACTGGTGTGAAGTTGAGATTTTATTCATGGACTTGAACTGTTCTCTCTCTCTTCTCTGAATAACTGTATACTTATTACCTTTTCAATTAGAAATGATTATACATTGATCTCAATTATTCTCTATTTCCCTTTAGACAAAAAAAAAATTCCCTTTAGAAAAAAAATTTCCGTTAGAAAAATTTCCCTTTAGAAAAAAAATTTCTTCATAAGGGGAAATCTTCATGACATTGGATTTGCAATGATTTCTTGGATATAATACCACAGGCAACAAAAGACACTGTAGATAAATTGGACTTCATCAAAATTAGAAGCTTTTGTGCATCATCAAACACTATCAAAAGAGTAAAAAGAGAACCCACAGAATGAGAGAAAATATTTGCAAGACATTTATCTGATAAGAGATTAATGTCCAAAATATTTAGAAAATTCCTATAATTTAACAATGAAAATACAAACAACCCAATTCAAAAATGGAAGAAATTGAATAGATATTTCTCAAAAGAAGATATACAAATGGTCAATAAGCATGTGAAAAGATATCGACACCACTAGTCATTAGAGAAATGTAAAAAGCCACAATGAGGTACCAATTAACACCCATTAGGATGTCTGGTATTTTTAAAAATGGAAAATAACAAGTGTTGGTGAGGATCTGAAGAAACAAATTCTTGTGCACTACTAGTGGGAATGTAAAATCATGCAGTCATTTGGAAAGGAGACTGGCACTTCCTAGAAATTTAGAAATAGAATTACCATATGACCCAGCAATTCTATTCTAGGTAAATACCCTACCTAGGGAGGTTATTGTTTAAAGAATACAGAGTTTCTATTGGAGATGAAAAGTTCTGCAGATGGACAGTTGTGATGGTGGCACAACATTATGGATGTATTTAACGCTACTGAATTGTACGCTTAAAATGGTCAAAAGTTTATGTTATGGTAATATAAAAGTGGTCATCTTTATGTTAGGTGCTTTCATTTCTTAAGGATCTGGCCACTGTGCAACATCTCTGTGTCATACATAAAGCCCAGTCATGCTGGACAGTAGATAACTAAAAAGAAATTTGCTTCATAATTCATCAGCTGGTACACTTCTCAGTTTACATAACATTGTTTTTACATGCACAGAAAAGGAAGGCAAACAAAGGAAAGAAACATTTATTTAGCACCCACTATACTCCAAACATTGCTAGAGGTTTGATAGAGCTTAATTCACCTAATGGTTAAAGATTCATAAAATTCCAAAGAAAAACTTCCCACTGGCCTGGATGGTGTGCCTCACTTGGTTTGAGCATTGGCCCATAGATCAAAAGTTCGTGGGTTTGATTCTCAGGGCACATGCCTGGGTTGCAGGTTTGGTCCCCAGTTTTGGTGTGTACAAGAGGCAACTGATCAATCTTTCTCTCCCTGTCTTTCTCCCTCCCTCCCCCTCTCTCTCTAAAAAAAAAAAAAAAATCCCAACATAATCGGGACTCCAATTGGGTGTCTTGTTTTGTTTATTTACTGTCCATATTTTTACATATTGTATTATCTTCATAATTATCTGAAATCCAACAGGTGAAGTGATTTTAAGTAGATGTGGGTCAGCTCCCCTCCAATCGATTTCTGTAGTACAAGCCTAGCCCCACTGGCAGCTACAACCACACAATTCAACTTGAGTCCCCATGAGTTAGCTCTACAGCACTGAACTTCTCAGGACTATCTCCAGAGCTTCCCCACTAGCACTAGGCAGACAAGCAGTTCAGGTGATTCTTCATTAGCAGAACCCTTCGTGCATGTAATTGTTCACTTTTGTAGTCAAGGTCTCAGGCATGGCCATCTTTGGTGGGGGGGGGTCCAAGGAGGATGACAATGAAGACTCATCAAAGATATATGGATTAGAGACTATCTTAGCTGGGGCTACTATAACAAAACACCATAAACTAGGTGGTCTAAACACTAGAAATGTATTCCTCAGAGTTCTGAAGGCTGGAAAATCCAAGATCAAGATGTCATCTGGTCTGCAGATGGCCACCTTCTCAATCTGCCCTCACATGGGAAAATAGAAAGAGAAGAGAAAGACTTCCTCTGGTCTTTCTATGATGACACTAATGTCATCATAGGGGCCTCACCTTCAAGACTTCATCTAAACCTAATTTACCCTCCAAAGGCCCCATAGACAAACCATCATATTAGAGGTTGAGACTTCAACACATTAATTGCAGGGGAGGGGAATATTTAGTGCATGACTGAGACTGGACTAAAAGATTGGTTGGTCCCCTTGATGGCCAAGATCATTAAAGATTTCAAGAACAGATTCTCCCAATGATAAATTGAGGACTTGCCTAGGAGATAGAATTCGGGGACTCAAGGTGCATGGAGGAATATAAGGACAGTGCAGGGAGTTAGAGGATAGCACGTCCACAGGAGACCAGAATTTCTGGCTTTGTGGGAGTTTTCAGATTCTGACTCCTACAGTTTCATAGTGTTGTCCTGTGAATCTCAGTGCCCCAGCCATGGCCTCCCTGCCTGGGGAGGCTTTGTGCCTCTACACAGAGGCATATAAAGATCTGCAATGATACTTGGATACACATTAAATTTCACACTTAATGTACCTGGGTTGTGTGAATACAGTGTTTTCATTTTATTTAGTCTGTCGTTTACCAATCATTTCTTTAAAACTGGGTGTTTTTATGCTATAACTAATCATGCAATATTGGACTGGCCAGTGCATGTAGTACTGAGAACATTAATGACAATAATAACTGTCAGGAATTATTTGTATCAAAAATTCCAAGATTTGAGATATCTTTCAAGCCAAGAATGAGGAGGAAATATAGGGTACTCAATAAATTATTTTTTTTAAGTTTGGGAAAAACTGATGCCAAGCATATGATTATATTTGGAAATATGGAAACAAATGTCTATATTTTTCAGGTTTCATCTGTTGGTCTAGCATAATAATTAAAAAAACACAAAAAATATCTCTCAGTGTTCTTCAGACTGGATGATTCCAGTTTCTTTAACTTTTACCTATGAGTCAACTTGAAATAAAAACAAAAGCATTATGAGACCTTTGGGACAACATGAAGCATAATATCTGCATCACAGGGGTATCAGAAGGAAAAGAAAAAAAGCAAGTACCAAGAACCTATTTGAAGAAATAATGACCAAAAACTTCTATAACCTGGTAAAGGAAAAAGATTCACAAGTCAAGGAAGCACAGAGTCCCAAACAATACGAACCCAAAGATATATCATAATTAAAGTGGGAAAGGTTAAAAACAACGAGAAAATTGTTTTTGAAAAGCAAGAGAAAGATAGTTAGTTACCTAAATGGGAGCTCCCATAAGACTATCAGCTGATTTCTCAATAGGAACATTTCAGGCCAGAAGGGGTTAGTATGAAATATTTAAACTGTTGAAAAGCAAAGAATACAACTAAGACTACTTTACCCAGCAAGGCTCACATTTAAAATGGCAGGAAAAATCAAAAGCTTCCCAGACAAGAAAAAAAAGCTGAAGGACTTTGTTACTACCCAACCAGTATTATAAGAAATGTTAAAGGGGCAGCTTGAAGGAGGAGGAGGAGGAGAAAAAGAAGAAGAAACCACACACACACACACACACACACAGAGACGAACATAGCTAAAAGAATAAAATGAAAATATATATGTACCTATCAAAAATCTCTTTAAATGTAAATGACTTAAATGCTCCAATTAAAAGACATATGGTAGCTGAATGGATAAGAAAGCAAGACCCATATAAATGCTGTCTACAAAAGACCCATTCAGAACAAAAGACACAAACTAAAAGTAAAAGGATAAAAAAAGATATTTCATGCAAATGGAAAGGAAAAAATCTGGGGCAGCAACACTTATATCTGGCAAATTAGACTAAAATAATGACTACAGTAAGAAACAAAGAAGGACACTACATAATTATAAAGGGGACAATCCAATAAGAGGCTACAACCCCTGTAAACATTGATGCACCCCAACAGGAGCACTTAAATGTATAAAGCAAATGTTTTTATAGGTTTTATTTATTTATTTTTAGAGGGGAAGGGAGGGAGAAAGAGTGGGAGAGAAATATCAATGTGTAGTTGCTTCTCACATGCTCCCTACTGGGGACCTGGCCTGCAACCCAGGCATGTGCCCTGACTGGGAATCAAACCAGCCACCCCTTGATTCATAGGCCCACACTTAATCCACTGAGCCACACTAGCCAGGGCAAAGCATTTTCTAGGACAGGTCACATGTTTGGACATAAAGCAAGCCTCGGTAAATTTAAGAAGATTGAAATCATATCAAGCATCTTCTCTGACCCAATGGTATGAAGCCAGAAATCAATCACAAGAAAAAAATATACAAACACATGGAGGCTAAATAACATGCCAAAAAAAAAAAAAAAGAAAGAAAGGGTTAACAATGAGATCAAGGACGAAATCAAAATAGACCTTGAAACAAATAAAAATGAGAACACAACAACCTAAAATCTATGAGAAACAGGGAAAGCAGACCTAATAGGGAAATTCATAGTATTACAGACCTATCTCAAGAAATAAGAAAAATCTCAAATAAACAATCTAACTTTATACCTGAAAGAGTACAACAAACAAAGCCTAAAGTGAGTAGAAGGATGGAAATAATAAAGATCAGAGTGAAGTGAACAAAATAGAGTCTAAAAAGTTATTACGAAAGATCAGTGTAACCAAGAGCTGGTTCTTTAATATGATAGACAAGATTGACAAAACTTTAACCAGAATCATCAAGAAAAAAAGAGACAGAACCCAAATAAATACAATCAGAAATGAAAGAGGAGAAATAACAACTGACATCAAAGAATTATTAAATATTATGAACAACTATATGCCAACAAATTGCACAATCTGGAAGAAACTGATAAATTCCTAGAAACATACAATTTTCCAAAACTGAATCTGGAAGAATCAGAGAATCCAGATAGACAGATTATAACTAGTGAAACTGGAGCAGCCATCAAAACAAAAACAAAAATACCAACAAATAAAAGTCTTGGACTGGATGGTTTCTCTGTTTAATTTTACTAAACATGCAAAGAACTGACACTTATCCTCTCAAAGTTTTCCAAATGAATCAAGACAATGGAAAACTACCAACCTCATTTTATGAGGCAAGCATTCCAAAACCAGATAAGAGAAAGAAAATTATAGGCCAATATTCCTGATGAACATAGATATTAAAATCCTCAAAAACTATTAGCAAACTGGATCCAGCCATACATTAAAATCATCATATGTCATAATCAAGTGGGATTTATTCCAGGGGTGAAAAGTTAGTACAATATCTGCAAATCAATAAAAGTGATACATCACATAAACAAAAGGATGGATAAAAATCACATGATCGTGTCAATAGAGGCAGAAAAAGCATTTGATAATATCGAGTACACATTTATGGTAAAAACTCTCAGCAAAATGGGAACACAGGGAACATCAATTTGTTGCATCCCGTGTGTGCCCCGACTAGGGATCAAACCCGCAGCCTAGGCATGTGTCCTGACTGGGGATCAAAGCTGGAATCTTTTGGTGTACGGGACTATGCTTCAACCAAATGAGCAACCCAGCTAGGGCTTAGTGGCATTTCTATACACCAATAATGAACTATCAGAAATAGAAACTAAGAAAATAATCCCATTTACAATTGCATCAAAAAATAAAATACCTTCAAATAATTTAACCAAGGATGTAAAAGATCTGCATTCAGAAAATTATGACTTTGAAGAAAGAAACTGAAGAAGATACAAATAAGTGGAAATGTATACCATAATCATGGATAGGAAGATATAACATCATTAATATATACATACTATCCAAAGCAATCTTTACACTGAATGCATTGGTGTCAATTTACCAATGGCATATTTCACAGAACTAAAACGAATGTTCCAAAAAAGCCCTGAATAGCCACAGCAATCTTGAGAATGTATATGGGTGACAAAAAAGCCCTGAATAGCCACAGCAATCTTGAGAAAGAAGAACAAAGTTGGAGGAATCATGCTACTTAATAGCAAAATATACTATAAGGCCATATTATCAATACAGTATGGTATTGGCATAAAAACAGACATCTCTCAATGTACAGTAGCATTAACTCAGAACTGGTTCCAACTTAGATTATTGAATCCTTATCTTGAAATGATAATTCCAAGTCTAAATTTAAAGGAATGTAGGTTAGATGTCTATATTTACTAATTTGTCTTCTCCTTTTAATTGACATTTCATTTATTTATGATGTGTTCCACCCTCACTAGATCTTTTGTTTCCAGCATAACTCAGACAAAATCACTTATTAACAGGATAGAACCAATGAAAGTCAGCAAGGCAGGAGGAAGTTGGAAGTCAGGACTAGAAGCAGATGGGTGAGCACATAGGTGGGCACACTTAAGTCCTTGTTAAATTTCCTCATGATATATTCAATAAAGAGTTATAGGAAGCACACTTGGACAATCTTTGAAAATTAAGTTACTGAGGTCACTTTATCTTGTGGAATCTGAAAGGAATAAAATGAGAGTGTGGCGCCACGTAAACATTAACTGACACTAGTTCATTGGCAAATCAGTTGCCCTCAACCCGATGTATGCTGGGCGACAACATTTAATAAATTAGGCTCTTCCTCCAGGGAGCTCGCCAGCCTGTCTTTCTCCTTCCCCTCCTCCCCTCGGCACCCTCCACCACCCTGTGCTTTACCTTCACCCTCTTATCTCTTAAGCTCCTAGGGCCCTTCTTTTTCCTCTGTAACTTGTTTCCTGAGCCCACTACTTCTACAGCTCACTTCTTATACCTCTGTGACTTTCTAAATAAACTTCCTCTTATAAAAAAATTAAAATAAATTTTAAAAAACACTTAACAAAGTATCTGAAAGCCAGGATTTTCTACTTTTTGCAAGGAGAAAAGTAAAAATAATTGTATTAGGCACTAAGAGGATTTTATTACAATTTGGGTCAGTTGTGAATGCTTAAATAATGTCCCCAGAAAAATATGTATTGCTATAGCTTAATAACTTGAACACGTTTCCTACCTGAGTTCTCTTAACATGAATTCTTTGCTGCATGAAAACATAAAGTGGGGGGGGGGAAGCTTTAAAAGACTTGCCAGTATATTAAAATTCAGTATAAACTAAATTATAAGAATTTTAAAGCCACTTTTAACCTAGCTCAAAATAATCTCTCCAAAAAAGTAAAATTTAATGACAACCTATTCACACCTAGAATTAAGAAACATATCTGACAGTCTTATGGGCACTCCTTTGTAGGTAACTGTGTCCTTTTCTCTTGCTGCTTCTAAGATTCTCTCCTTCTGTGTAATCTTGGCTAATGTAATTATGATGTGCCTTGGTGTGTTCCTCCTTGGGTCCAGCTTCTTTGGGACTCTCTGAGCTTCCTGGACTTCCTGGAAGTCTATTTCCTTTGCCAGATTAGGGAAGTTCTCCTTCATTATTTGTTCAAATAAGTTTTCAATTTTTTGTTCTTCCTCTTCTCCTTCTGGCACCCGTATAATTCGGATGTTGGAACGTTTCAAGATGTCCTGGAGGTTCCTAAGCCTCTCCTCATTTTTCCGAATTCTTGTTTCTTCATTCTTTTCTGGTTGGATGTTTCTTTCTTCCTTCTGGTTCACACCATTGATTTCTCCAAAGAGACCTTACAGGCAAGAAGGGGCTAGCAAGAAGTATTCCAAGTCATGAAAGGCAAGGACCTACATCCAAGATTACTGTATCCAGCAAAGCTATCATTTAGAATGGAAGGGCAGATAAAGTGCTTCTCAGATAAGGTCAAGTTAAAGAAGTTCATCATCACCAAGCCCTTATTATATGAAATGTTAAAGGGACTTACCTAAGAAAAAGAAGATAAAAAATATGAACAGTAAAAATGACAGCAAACTCAGTTATTAACGACCACACCTAAAACAAAAACAAGAGCAAACTAGGCAAACAATTAGAACAGGAACAGAACCATAGAGATGGAGATCACATGGAGGGTTGTCAATAGGGGAGTGGGAGGGGGAGAGGGGGGTAAAGGTACAGAGAATAAGTAGCATAGATGATAGGTGGAAAATAGACAGGGGGAGGGTAAGAATAGTGTAGGAAATGTAGAAACCAAAGAACTTATAAGTATGACCTATGGACATGAACTATAGGGGGGGAATGTGGGAGGAGGGGGTGGGCAGGATGGAGTGGAGTTGGGGGGGGATGGGACAACTGTAATAGCATAATCAATAAATATATTTTTTAAAAAAAGAAACATATCTGCTCATTTGACAAGTTTAGAAATAGCATAGCTATTGTCATAAACCCCAGACATGTAGACAGGAGCCTAGGGACTGAAAATGTCAGGGTGGTGAGAGGGCCTAAACTGGAAGAGAGGCAACAGAATGAGAACTTCGATGTTCCACAGTGACCACACGACTCAAGTTAGTTATCGTGCTTCCCAGAATTTTGAAATCAGAAGTGTTTAAAAAGTCAGTTAACTGATTTAAAATGCTGAGTTGACTAAGATCTTATCCTTGGTTACACTCAGTCCTTCTGCAATGCCCTCTTAATATCACATTTTCAGATATCTGCTCTGATTACTTCAGCCAAAACACATTAATTCTTCCTAATGAGAACTCATAACACTTTAGAAACACTAATGTTGCCCTTTCCTCACTCTATTTTAGTTATTTGTTTTCATTTCTGAGAGCAGGAACTATGTACATTTAAAAAAAATTTTCATAATGCCTATGTAGAGTAGGCACCCAAAATATTAATTAAATAAATGACTTCAATTTTCCTGTCATGTACCATTATCTGGAAAGATCTCTACCCACTCTGGTGCAGAGGATGGATTGGCAAGAATCCAAATTTCTTTTTAGTGTACTTGCCTTCCTACCTACATTATACTTAAGCTAATTATCAGAAAGCTTTCTTTTCAAGACAATACAACTGTGAGAGGGGTAAGGAGATATACCAGAAAAATTCTAAATGAGTGGCAAGAAGAAATCATTTTGGAATTGAAAAGCTTTCTTGGTTATTTTAGGTCATGTCCCCTACAGAAAAGACTGTAGTGGAGATTTGCTTCAGGATTTTATTGGTCTCAGAAATATCTGTAACGAGGTGAAGAACGAAAGATTGAACAGAAGGCAAGAATGAACTGTGATATAGAAGCAGCAGAGGTCTCATGAAATGCCGTGGGGAGATCAGGGGCTGAAATAATCCTTCAGAGTTGTCCCACATTGAGGCAAGGAAGCCCAGGACATAAGTCATTGAGTGCAGGCTACTTTTAAACAGGGAGTATATAGGCTTGGGCAAGTAAGCTCTCTTAGGCTGAGGACAATGTCCAGAGAGGGACTTGGGTTAAAACTGTCAGCAGTCAATTCTCTCAGGTACTGAGGGAATGAGTGCCTCGGGTTGAAGTGGGAATCTCAGTAGTGCATCACAGCATCCCCTACGCAAGCTAATCTATTGAGACACATAATGGCCAACGAAGTGAATGTGTATATAAATAAATCAGCACTATCATTTAACCAAGAACATCAAATCACTAAGTTATGGATTTTTTTTAATTTAGGGTGAGATTATTGAGCAAATGAGGTATCTAAAATATAACTCCTATAATTTCTTCTGTCAAACATTTAGTCATGGTGGAAATATCACCCTACTTGGTGATTTAGTTAAATGAAATTAGGAAAAGAATGCCTAGATCCATTGCTTTGTCAAAAGAACAGACACTCCCTTATTGCAGCTCTATGACATATTGCTAATACTGGAAAGAGATGAAATAGTGTTATAGTTAAGAATATAGGGCCTAGTGGCACCGGGGACACAGTAAATTCTCTTTAATGACAGCGTGAAATTTTAATATTACTATAAAGGACTCAGTAATATTGATCAGTTTACAGACATTCTCAAGTAAAAATGTTCACTGCTCCCCCCCAAAGAAAAATTGCTACGATCTGGGTGTGGTGTGGAATTGTAACTTAAATAAATTATTTACATATTTATCCCATGGAAAATTAGCTTGAGTGCACTGATGAGAAATCAGCACTGTTCCCCAATGTTAGATAACCAAACATGCTTGAATGAGCTCAAATCAGTGTAGTAACCATTTGTCTAAAAGTCAGAGTGACCTACCATAAGAACCCTTAGCCTAAGACCCGAGACACTAAACATAATGATTCTATAGTCAGAAAAATGTTACACAAATGGAAATAATATCAATTAGAAGCTAGGCAGGAATAATATCATGGAGATGCTATAGAAAAGTAGTTGAAGCAGACTCATAGACACATGAAGCAGACTGGAGGTTACCAGAGGGGAGGGGTATTGACAAATTGGGTGAAAGAGATGAAGGAATTAAGTACAAATTGATAGTCATAAAATAGTCACAGGGATGCAAAGTACAGCAGAAGGAATATACTGGGAATATCTGCAGGAACACTTTGTAAAGTATCGGATTATCTAGCCAGTGTGCTATATATCTGAAACCAATAAAAATAATATTGAAAGTAAACTGAAATTGAAAAATAAAAATAAAGAAAAGTAGTTAAAAATGGGACCCCTAAGTGAGACTAGAAAAAATATTCTCACAGTATCACTTTGTTCCTATGTATATTTTTAGATTAAATTAACTTTTCTGAGCCTTAGTTTTCTTATATGCAATTGGTAATAGTATCAGCATCATTAAGATTATGGTTATATCAAGAGACATCAGCAAAATGGCAGGCCAGGAGGACCCAGCCATCATCCTCCAACAAAAACAATAATTTTTAAACTACCCACCGAAGAAAATGGCCCTGGGAGAGCTCCAGGGTACAATGAAGAAACTGCAAGAACCCAGCGGAGCAAAAAAAAAAAAAAAAAAAACCTAATGATATCTGCCTAGAAAACAAAGCATGTTACCTATGTCACCCCAGACCCCAGCCTGGCACACTTTGGTAACAAGAGGGATCCCCTGGGCCAAGACTTCCCCCATAAGGGTAAGGAAAGCAGAAGGACCCCAGGAGCTTCCACCATCCAGGACCACAGCAGCCCTCACCACTGCTGTGCATATCCACAGCTTTTTCCATTAAGAGTCTCCAGTCTTTGCTGACACTGACCTCCGCTGATAAAACTGCCTCCTGTCCACACCACTGTATGCCCCACCTCAAGCCAGTGCACCCCACACAGCTGGCACCCCCACACCTACCTATAGGTGAAGCTCTAAAATAGGTGACTCCTCCTTCAAATGTGCAAATATCAACATAAGTGTTCATTAACTAGATGGGAGGAATTCTTTCACAATGTGTATGTGTATGTATACGTATATGTATTTGTATATGTATATACAACTCATCATGATATACACTTTAAATATTTTACAATTTTATGTCAATTATACTTCAATAAAGCTGAAAAATGAAAGAGAGATAAAGTCTTTCCCAGACAAAAACTGAAAGTACTCATTACCATTAAACCTGCCTTACAAAAAACGTTTAAGGGAGTTCTTCAAATTGAAATAAAACACACTAAACAGCAACATGAAAGCATAAATCCCATTGGTAAATGTAAAAATATAGAAAAATACAAAAAATGTAGTACCATGATGGTGGTGTTTAAATTACTTTTAACCCTAGTATAAAAGTTAAAATATAAAATTTGTTAATAGATACACAATATAAAAAGAAACAAACTATGACTATAAAAATACGAAAGGGGGGAAGTTGATTGAAGTTAAGTTGTTATTAACTTATAAGAGAGGGTCTTAACTGAAGGATATTGTATGTAAGCCTCGAGCTAACCACAAAAAATAACTATAATACATGCACAAAAGAGAAAGAGAAAGAATCAAAATAACCACTATAAAAAAAATCAAATGGCAAAGGAAGACTGCATGAGAGGAAGAGAGAAAACAATTGCAAAACAGACAGATAACAATTAACAAAATGGAATTAGAAAGCCCTCATCTATCAATAATTAGCTTTAAACGTAAATAGATAAACTCCCCAATCAAAAAGCCTAGAGTACCTGAGTGGATTTTTAAAAATACAAGATCCAATGATATGCTGTCTACAAGAGACTCATTTTTAATTTAAAGACACACATAGTCTGAAAAGTAAGGGGTGGAAAAAGATATTCATGCAAATGGGAACCAAAAAAAGCAGGCCTGCCTATAAGTATATCAGAGAAAATAGACTTTAAGTCAAAAACTGTCTCTAGAGACAAAGAAGGTAATTATATAATGATAAAAGAGTAAATTCAACAGGAAGGCATAACAATTATAAATACATATGTACCCAACCACAGAGCACCTAAATATGTAAAGCAAATAATGACAGATCTGAAAGAAATTGACAGCAATATAATGTCACACTTAACACAGAGAACATGCAGACAGAAAACCAATAAATAGCTGACTTGAACAACACTATAAACTAAATGAACTCAACAAACATAGCAGAACGTTTTACCTAACATCAGAAGAATATCCATTCTTCTCAAGCCAATACAAAACATTTTCCAGGATAGATCACATTAGGTCACAAGACAAGTCTTATCAAATTTAAGAAGATAAAAATCACTTCAAATATCTTTTCTGACCACAATGGAATGAAACTAGAAGTCAGTAAAAGCAAGACAACAGAAAAAAATTTAGAAATATGCAGAAACGAAACAACACACTCTTCAACAACTAATTCAAAGAACAAAAAAGAATTTGAAAAGTATTGTGATGAAAATGAAAACACAGCATAACAAAACTCATGGGAAATAGCAAAAGCAGTAAAAAGAAAGGGAATAGTAAAGATTAGAGCAAAATTAAATCAAATAGAAAACAGGAAAACAATAGAAAAATGAAACTAAGAGTTGGTATTTTGAAAACATAAACGAAATTGACAAACCCTTAGCTAGAATTGAAAAAAAATAATAAAAGACTCAAATAAAATTATAAATAAAATGGGAGACATTACAACAGATACCTCAAAAATAGAAAGAGACATAAGGGACTATTATAAACAATTATACTCCAAAGAGAATCACCTACAAAAAATGGATAAGTTCTTAGAAACATACAACCTACCAAAACTGAATCAAGAAAAAATAAAAAGCCTGAACAAACCAAAAGCAAATAAGGAGATTGAATCAGTAACCAAAAATCTTTAAACAAAGAAAGCCCAGAACCACACAGTTTTATAGATGAGTTCTACCAAACATTAAAAGAATTAATACCGATATTTAAACTTTTCAAAAAAAAATGAGAAGGGGCCCTTCCAAACTTCATTTATGAAGCCAGCATTACCCTGACACTAAAATGAAAAATACCACAAGAAAACTACAATCAATGTCCCTGATGAACATAAATATAAAAATCTTCAATAAAAAAACTAGCAAATTGAATTCAACAGCACATTAAAAAGATAATAAACAACTTCTGGCCAAGAGAGGTGTAGGTAGACACACTGTGCCTCCTCGCACAACCAAAAGAAGGACAACAGCAATTTAAAAACAAAAAACAACCAGAACTGAGAGATAATCGAACTGTATGGAACTCCAACGACCAAGGAGATAAAAAAGAAACATTCATGCAGACCAGTATGAGGGGCGGAGACGGGCAGCTGGGGCGGAGAGGACTCGCAGCAAGGCGGCGGCTGGTGGACCAAGCGAGGTGGTGGATTGTGTCGAACAGTGGGCAAAGCTGCAGCTGGCAGCGAGGCAGCAGCTGGTGGACCAGGCAACAGACCTCACAAGCCAGGGCTCCAGCACAGGGAAATAAAGCCTCAAACCTCTGAGTGAAAACACCTGTGGGGGTTGAGGCAGCAGCAGGAGAAACTCCCAGCCTCACAGGAGGGTTTGTTGGAGAGACCCACAGGGCCCTAGAATGTACAAAAAAACCCTCACACCTGGGAAGCAGCACCAGAAGGGCCCAATTTGATTTTGGGCAGTGGAGGGAGTGACTGAAAACCGGCAGAGAGTGGAGCAAGTGCTATTGCTCCCTCTCCGCCCCTCCCCCACATACAGCATCACAGCGCAGAGACCAGCGTTACGCCGCCCTGGTGAATACCCAAGGCTCTGCCCCTTTATGTAACAGGCGCGCCAAGACAAACAAAATGGCCCAAATGAAAGAACAGATCAAAGCTCCAGAAAAAATACAACTAAGCAATGAAGAGATAGCCAACCTATCAGATGCACAGTTCACAACACTGGTAATCAGGAAGATCACAGAATTGGTTGAATTTGGTCACAAATTAGATGAAAGAATGAAGGCTATGCTAAGAGAAACAAAGGAAAATGTACAGGGAACAAATAGTGATGGGAAGGAAACAGGAACTCAAATCAACGGTGTGGACCAGAAGGAAGAAAGAAACATCCAGCCAGAAAAGAATGAAGAAACAAGAATTCAAAAAAATGAGGAGAGGCTTAGGAACCTCCAGGACATCTTTAAACATTCCAACATCCGAATTATAGGGGTACCAGAAAGAGAAGAGAAAGAGCAAAAAAATGAAAACTTATTTGAACAAATAATGAAGGAGAACTTCCCTAATCTGGCAAAGGAAATAGACTTCCAGGAAGTCCAGGAAGCTCAGAGAGTCCCAAAGAAGCTGGACCCAAGGAGGAACACACCAAGGCACATCATAATTACATTAGCCAAGATTAAGGATAAGGAGAACCTTAGAAGCAGCAAGAGAAAAGGACACAGTTACCTACAAAGGAGTTCCCATAAGACTGTCAACTGATTTCTCAAAAGAGACCTTACGGGCAAAAAGGGGGTGGAAAGAAATATTTGAAGTCATGAAAGGCAAGGACCTACATCCAAGATTACTGTATCCAGCAAAGCTATCATTTAGAATGGAAGGGAAGATAAAGTGCTTCTCAGATAAGGTCAAGTTCAAGGAGTTCATCATCACCAAGCCCTTATTATATGAAATGTTAAAGGGACTTATCTAAGAAAAAGAAGATAAAAAATATGAACAGTTAAAATGACAGCAAACTCACAGTTATTAACAACCACACCTAAAACAAAAACAAAAGCAAACAACTAGAACAGGAACAGAGCTACAGAAATGGAGATCACATGGAAGGTTATCAACAGGGGAGGGGGAGAGAGGGGGAAAGGTACAGAGAATAAGTAGCATAAATGGTAGGCAGAAAATAGACAGGGGGAGGGTAAGAATAGTACAGGAAATATAGTAGCCAAAGAACTTTTATGTATAACCCATGGACATGAACTATAGGGGGGGAATGTGGGAGGGAGGGGGTGTGCAGGATGGAATGGAGCGAAGGGGGGAAATGGGACAACTGTAATAGCATAATCAATAAAATATATATTTTTTAAAATAATAAACAATGACTATGTGGGATTTAATCCTGGGAAACAGCCATGGTTAACCATATGCAAATCAATCGATGTGATACACCATATTAACAAAACGGGGGGGGAAAGCATATGATCATTTAATAGACACAGAAAAAGAATTTGACAAAATTCAACACCGATTTATGATTAAAACTCTCAACAAAATAGTTATTTTAAAAAACTTATCTCAAGGCCATATATGAAAAGCCCACAGCTAACATCCTAATCAATAAGAAAATACTGAAAGCTTTCCTTCTAAGATCTGGTACAAAGTAAGAATGTCCACTCTCACCATTTCTCTTCAACATATTACTGGAAATTCTAGCCAGAGCAATTATACAAGAAAAAGAAATAAAAGGCACCTAAATCAGAAAGGAAGAAATAAAAGTATCTCTATTTTCAAATGACATAATTAAAAATGTAGAAAATTCTAAAAGCTCAACAGTGAGAAAAAAAAACAGAACTAATAAATGAATTCAGTAAAGTTGTAGGATACTAAATCAACATACAAAAATTATTCACATTTCTGTACACAAACAATAAACTATCCAAAGAAGAAATTAAGAAAACTATTTTATCCACATAGCAACAAAAAAACCCAAAATGCTTGAAATAAACTTAACCAAATGGAAGAAAAAATTATACATTCAAAATTATAAAACATTGATGAAGTAAATTTAAAAAGACAGATAAATAGAAAGACATTCCATGCACATGTATCATGTAAGTTAATGTTTTGTGTCCATACTACCCAAAGTAGTCTATAAATTCGATGCAATTCCTATCAAAATACCAATAGCATTCTTTACAGAAATATAAAAACAATCCTAAAATTCATATAAAATCACAAAAGACCTTGAATAACCAAAGCCATCTTAAGCAAGAGCAAAGCTGTAAGCACCACACTTTCTGGTTTCCAAATATATTATATAAAACTATAGTAATCAAAACAGTATGATTCATAAAAAGAGATATATAGACTAGTGAATCCGAATAGAGAACTGAGAAATAAATTCACTTATCTGTAATCAACAGATGTTCAACAAGGGTGTCAAAAATAGTCTCTTCCATAAATGGTGTTGGCATAACTAAATATCCACATGCAAAAGGATGAAATTGGACCCTTATCTCATTCCATACACAAAAATCAACTTCAAATGTAGTAATGACTTAAGCATAAAACATGAAACCATAAAACTGTTAGAAGAAAACATAGGGAAAAATTTTCTTGAAGTTGGTTTAAGCAATTTTAAATATGACATGAAAATCACAGGCAACAAAAGCAAAAAAGACATGTGGGATTGCACCAAACTGAAAAAGCTCCTGAACAGCAAAGGAAACCACCAACAAATTGAAAAAGGCAATCTATGGAAGGGGAGAAAATGTTTAAAAACCCCCTGGCTGGTGTGGTTCAGTGGATTGAACGCCAGCCTGCAAACCAAAGAGTTGCTGGTTCGATTCCCGGTGGGGGCACATGCCTGGGTTGAGGGCCAGGTTTTCTCCCACTCTTTCTCCTTCCCTTCCCCCTGTCTTAAATAAATAAATAAAAATTAAAAAAAAAGAAAATGTTTACAAACCACATATCTGATACGAGGTTAATATCCAGAATATACAAGGAATTCATATAACTCAATGCAAAAAAGAAGAAAGATTTTAAAATGGGCAAAGGACCTGAATATACATTTCTCAAAAGAAGACATAAAATGAACAAGAGGCAAGTGAAAATATTCTCAATATCACTAATCATCAGGAAAATGCAAAATCATAATGTTCTTATTTATTTGCAGTGAAAAAGGGTAAGAGTTTCCACAGCTGTTAGAATGGCTATTATCCAAAAGACAAGAGATTTTTTTTTAAATGTTGGCAAGGTTATGGAGAAAGGAAAACCCTTGTACACTATTTTTGGTACAGCCATTATAAAAAACAGTGTGGATATTCCTCAAGAAATTAAAAACAGAACTGCCTATGATCTAGCAATCCCACTTCTAGGTGTAAATGCATTAGCAGCAAACCAGCACGTGGTGTTAGACCACCGGAGTCAGACCAGCCCTCCGTTCCGTAACCTTGGTTCTTGAATTCTGGCTGAGAAAGAATTCAGAGCGAAGACTCAAAGTATAAGAACAAGTGTATTTAGAAAGTCATAGAGATAGAAGAAGTGAGCTATAGAAGAAATGGGATCAGGTAACAAGTTACAGAGGCGAAAAAAGGGCCCTTGGAGCTTAGGAAAAAGAGGAAGGCAAGGAAAAGGCATCTGAGGAAAGGGGTTGGGGAAAGACATCAGTGTGCTCTGTAGAGAGACAATGAAAACAGAGTATCAAAAGATACCTTCACTCTCACGTTCACTGCAGCATTATTCACAATAGCCAAGATATGGAAACAACCCAAATGTCCACTGATGAATAAATGGATAAAGCAAAAGTGGTGTATGTAAACACAATAAAATATTATTCAGCCTTAGGAAATAAGGAAATCTTGACATTTATGACAACGTGGGTGAACCTAAAGGACATTAAACTAACTGTAATGAGCCACACAGACAAATACTACAGGATCTCACATATGTGGGACCTAAAAGTCATATTCTCAGAAGTAGAGAGTAGAATGGGGGTTGCTAGGGGTTCAGGAGAGGAGGAAATGGGAATATGTTGTTCAAAGGGTACAAAGTTTCAGTTATGCAAGATAAGCACTTTCTGAAACCCTAATATAAGGCAATGTGAACATAGTTAACAATGCTGTATTGTGTACTTGAAATTTGCTAACAGGGTAGATCCACAAAAGGAAGGAGGGTGGAAAAAGAGAGAGAGAAGAAATGAGGTGATAGATATGTTAATTAACTTGATTGTGGCAATTACTTCACAATGTACACATATGTCAAAACATCAAGTTGTTCACCTTAAATATACCGACTCTTTAAAAAAGATTTTATTTATTTATTTTTAGAGAGGGGAAGGGTGGGAGAAAGAGAGGGAGAGAAACATCAATGTGTGGTTGCCTCTCATGCGCCCCCTACTGGGGACCTGACCCACAAACCCAGACATGTGCCTTGACTGGAAATTGAACGGGCAACCTTTTGGTTTGTAGGCCAGCACTCAATCCACTGAGCCACACCAGCCAGGGCAAATGTACATATTTTTTATTTGTCAGCTATATCTCAGTAAAGATGGAGGGAAAAATGGTGGTACTATCACATAGGATTATATATGGAAAGTGCTTAGCAGAATGCTTCCTATATTCAAGTCATCAGCAAATACCAAATAGCAATAGTAATAATATGTGTGAGATACTGTGAATTTGAAGAATTATGTTCAACCTGCAGTGACTTAAGAGGGCTTCACCCTCAAGGAGACAGCAGACCATTGAAGCAGTGAACACCAAAGCTCTGTAGGTACCATACTCAGGGTATGCTGCACCATGACAGTGAGGCCGGTTTAGATCCTGTTTGACTATGCTGAATTTTTTATTCTAAAAATAAAAGTCTTTTCAAAGAGGGAGACAACAAGCATTTACTTGAGATCAATAAGAATAGCTATACGGGAACACTACTTTGAAATGCCTTCTATTTTTAGGTTAACTCTACACAGTTCTGTTCAGTAGTGAACAGTTATGTTTAGGGTTGGTGCATATTGAACAAAGCCCATGAGTTTAATATGGAAGTATGTAAAGGATTCCATAAGTGGCCTCATTTGTAATTGTAGAGTAGGAAAAAACTTTTCCTCTATTCTCCTAGGTTTGATAGTTGGGTCTATGAAATAAACTGGCACAACCTGCAGACTAACAGGAGGAAAGATATAAAAATGTATTTATATTTAATATGTGTACAGGGACATCACAGGAAAACAAAAGTAAATGCCCCCGCCCCCAAAGGGCGAGATTTGGGAACTTATACACTGCCTTAATAAGAGGCAAGGGAGGGAGGGAAGATGTAGACAGTTTAGGAAAGAGTAATGTTTTTTAAAAGTTGGATGGGCCCTAAGAAGAAGAAATGGGAGATATGATACTTTGTGACAAAGTTTGTCTGGTTGTTACTTCTAGTACCTCCTTTGTGATAAGAGTTAATCCTCACCAGTTGCTGAGACTCCTGGGGAGGAAATTTATGACAATTAAGTTTCTTTTGGAAGATCTATCTGTAGGCAGATAAGGGGAGTTCAGAGAAAGCCTCTCTATATGCTATTTGTCAGAATAATCAATCTTACATCTCAGAATAATCAATAGGCCAAAGCAGTATCTTTTAGGGTGGCATGTCCAGAATTCCTTATAATCATCTTGGAGCCTGTGGACAGTGTGGTAATGAGGTTCCACAGCTGGGTTTGTAACATGTTTTCTGGCTCAGTGTGTTTCCTTCGACCGTAGGACGACAGGAGGTGTAAGAGTGAGTTGGGGACTGCACTAAAATGGAGTTAGAAAGAGCCCCCTCATGGATGCGGACCCATCACTGCTCTAAAACGTGTGTGTGTTGTGGACAAGGAAAGGGAGGGGTTCTGTATTAAAACTGAAAAGTCCAGTGATGAAATGTAACCTCACAGGGTGTTCTGATCATAAATTCCTGACTGGGAAGGTCATGGTGGGTAGTCACGTTTCAAGCATACAATGTTTTCAGTAAGAAGTTTGTCTTTGTCTAAGCAAGCCCTGTCCATTGTTCTTGTGCATCTAGGTTAACACACCTTGGATATACCAGAGTAATCCTCTTTAGACCCTCTGGAAGCAACCATCCTCGAGAAAGCACATAATTTCCCTGGCCAGGTTAGCTCAGTTGGTTAGAGAGTTGTCCCAATATATGAAGGTTGTGGGTTCCGTCCCTGGTCAAGGCACATACCAAAACCAATGGATGCATAAAAAAGTGGAAACACAATTGATATCGCTGCCCCTCTCTCTCTCAAAAATCAACAAATTTTAAGAAATGAAATAAAAAAGAAAGCATAAAACCTTGTTAACTATCTTATAATCAGTCTGTGCCTTGCTTTCTCCCATATCTCCCATTTCTCCCATGTAATCTCCTCACATTCCCTCCATAGTTCCAAATGCACACAGAAAACTGCAAAACTGTCACTTTGCAGCATTTGAGATCTTGCTTCCCAGCAATTGTCAGTTTTGGCTCAAATAAACTCTTACAAAATTTTTCAAAAAAAATCTTACATTATAAAATATCCCCAAATCCCCATGATAATTGTGAAACAATAGTCAGCTCCAACTGTCCTAATGCAGCATATTCTTGCATCATGGTTTCAAACTTTTTAGCTCATAATCTCTCTAAAAGATTTTTGAAAAACTATGTACCTCTTCATATTTTAGGTGTGCTTTATTTTTACAGGTTTTTTAGTTTTATTTCTTAATATTAGAAAAGAAATTTATACATGTCATGAAATAAAATAAGTGAGGTCTGACTAATTGGAGGAAATATTTCATAATATGACTTCATAAATATGTTTTAACTCTCTCATTGACTAAAGTATAGCTATCTGTAAACCCATCTCAGAAACAGCCATTGCCTCTGTTAAGAATTGAAGTTAGTTTCCTGGCTCTACAAGACTGTGTTGGAAATTCAACATAATACATTTGACTAGTTCATACTTTTCAAAGAACGCTTCATACTCTTATTTCTCCTGATGGGCTTTATCCCTTCACTATCATCTGATGGGAGAACCACTACTCTTTTTTTAATAACATTTTTATTTTTAATTACAATTGGCATACAATATTAGTTTCAGGCATACAGCATAATGATTAGGCATTTATGTAACTTATAAAATGATCACCCCAATAAATCTAGTACCCATCTGACACCATAGTTGCTATAATATTATTGACTATATTCCCTATGCTATACTTTACATCCCATGGCTGTTTTCATAACTGGCAAATTGTATGTTTTAATTCATTCACCTTTTTCTGCTATCCCCCTAAGCCCCTTCCCATATGGCAATCATCAGTTTATTCTCTGTATTTATGAGTATACTTCTGTTTTGTTTCTTCATTTATTGTTTTTTTTTTTAGATTCCACATATAAGTGAAAACATATGGTATTCGTCTTTCTCTGTCTGACTTATTTCACTTAGCATAATATCCTCCAGGTCCATCTATGTTGTCACAAATGGCAAGATTTCATTTTTTTATTGGCTGAGTAATAGTCCATTGTATATAGGTACCAGTTCTTTCTCTAATTGTCTATTGATGGACACTTAGGCTGCTTCCATATCTTGGCTATTGTAAATAATGTTGCAATGAACTTAGAGGTGCACATACCTTTCCAAGTTAATATTTTAATTTTCTTCTAATGAATACCCAGAGTGGAGTTGCTGGGTCATATGGTAGTTCTATTTTTAATTTTGGGGGGAACCTCCATACTGTTTTCCATAGTGGTTGTATCAATTTACAGGCCCACCAACAGTGCACAAGTGTTCCATATTATCCACATCCTCACCAACACTTATTGTTTGTTTAGTGAAGATAGCCATTCTGACAGCCATGAGGTGATATCTCATTGTGGTTTTGATTTTCATTTCCCTGATGATTAGTAATGTTGACCATCTTTTCATATGTCTATTGGCCATCTGTACAGCTGCTTTGGAGAACTGTTCGGTCTTCTGCCTATTTTTAATTGTTTGGGGGGAGTTGGTGTTAAGGTACACAAGTTCTTAATAAATTTTAGATATTAACCCCTTGTCAGATGTGTAATTGGAGAATATTTTCTCCCATTCATTAGGTTGTCTTTTTGTTTTGCTGATGGTTTCCTTTGCTGTGCAAAAAATTTTTAGTTTTGTGTAGTTCCATTTGTTTATTTTTTCTTTGTTTCCTTTGCCCAAGGAGACATATTCAAAATATCATTAGTAAAAATGATGTAAGAGAATTTACTGCCTATGTTTTCTTCTAGGATTGTTATGGTTTGGGGTCTCACATTTAACTCTTTAATTCATTTTTAGTTTTTTCTTGTATGTGCTATAAGAAAATGATCCATTTTCATTTTTTGCATGTGTCCATCCAACTTTTTTCACACCATTTATTGAGGAGATTATCTTTACTCCATTGTGTATTCTTGCCTCCCTTGTCATAGATTAATTGGCCGTAGAAGTGTGGTTTTATTTCTGGGTTCTCTATTCTTCTCCATTAAGGTATGTGTGTTTTTTATGCCACTACCATGCTGTTTTGATTACTATGGTCTTGTAGTATAGTTTGATATCTGGTAGCTTGGTACATCCAACTATGTTCTTCTTTCTCAAGATTGCATTGGCTCTTTGGGATCTCTGGAGAACAACTACTGTTGAGTCTTGATAGCCTTTATAGAGGTATCAAAAGGAAGATGGCCACACATAAGTTTTCCTAAAGTTGACTCTCCTGTTTCTCAAGATTTTCCCATATATTTAGACTTTCTGGTTTTAATTCAGCCCACCACTTAACAGCTCTCCTCTTTCAGAGAAATTACTCAATTCTTGAAATAAGGGAAGGCTATAATTTCCCACATAACCAATGAACAGAAAACAATATTCGTGTATTTATAGACTGTTTCAAAAGAAGAAAGAGAAAAAGGCAGAGAAAAATGGAGATACTTGTCAAGTGCTATAACTGATAAGATCACTGGTTCTTGGGTCGTAGAGGAAATATTGACCAAGTCTGAAACTTGATTGGTTGCTATCAAACGATTATTCAGATAACTTAAAAACTGTTAGGCAACATTCACACCCACTAATTCTCCTAAACCAACATCCCAGAAAGAGTTAAAATCTACATTTGTACTTCAGTGAAGGGAAGGCCACAGAATTCTTGAGCTAGAAATATTTTGAAGATATCTAGCCACTACTTCATTTTCAGGTGGTAAGAAAATGTGAAAATATGAGAAGTGTTTTTTCAACATCTTTTAAAACCAATTATCATTGCATTATGATTATAAATAAATGAAAATAAATGATATATTGTGCAGAAAGGAAATGGGAAATAAAAGAAGAATCTCTTCTGGTGCACTCTTCCTGCTGAGGTACAAATTAAGCACTTTTTTTTTTTCCACAGCCAGGTTTCAAAGTGCCGGTACAGCAGAAACTCTTTGTTGTAAAAATGTTAGACACAGTATTTACCATAAAAGGTTAACAGTGATATGTTAGGATTTTGTTGTTCAATCAGGTAACATGATTACATTCTAAGGAGTCTGTGAGTGATTTAATTAGTTTAGAGTCCAAAACAATAAAACCAATAAAGTTAACCCCCATATTGTTCAGCTACTTAGGCACTGTTCCACAGCTTAAGTCTGCTCCCCGACCTTGACCAGTCTTTTCAGAATGTGCATTAGGTTTAAGAAATAACTCAGTAAGCAAGTGCAGATCATGCAACAGAAATTCGTTCACCATGGCTGGAAAAGCATCTCAAACCTTCTAAGGAAAGTACATACTAAGTGATAGAGTCATAGAACAGTAGGCTTACACAGGAGCTTTGAGATCATTTAATAGGAGCCTTCACTTTACTCATTACAAAGCATAGTATTAAAGAAGTTTAATAATTTGTTCAAGGTAAGTGAGTGGCAAAGCTTGAAATAAAACTTCTGGGCATTCTGAGTATTATGTGCTTCAACTGTAAAATACACATACTCACCTCATTGAGTGACTGTGGAATTTAAACAAAGTAATACAGATGAATGCACTATTTTAAAGTTACCGAAACATTGTAATAAAAAGTGGCATAGGATCTTGTAAAGAGAAATTGAATTAAATCCTAGTTTAACCATTTACAGGATGACTTTGGCAGGTCCCTTCTCATCTCTGAGCCGGAGCTTCTTTATCTTCAAAAAAGAAAATAATAAACTACTCCGCCAACCTCATATCACGGCAAGGATCAAATAAGGCAGACAATAATACTTGGTAAAGGTCATAGTAAAGTGTAAAGGGCCATGGCAGTGAAAGACAAATGTAACTAATGTTCCACGTGGCCTAACCTATGCAAATTATTACAAAGAAACAGGGGTCCAGTAAAAGATACACCCATATGCACATGTGCACACACACTTGTTAGTGTCTGTCTGTTTTTGATGTTCCACCTTAGCCTTCCTAGTAGATGAGAAGTGGTATCTCAATGTGGTTTTGATTTGCATTTCCCTAATCACTAATAATACTGTGTCTTTTTATGTGCTTATTGACCATTTGTATATCAATACAAATTTCTATTCAATTCCTTTCCTCATTTTTGAACTGGATTCTTTGCCTTCTAATTGTAAGTTATAAATACTTTTTGTGTACTAGATAAAAATTCTTCATCAGAAATGTGATTTGCAAATATGTCCTCCCATTCCATTGGTTGTCTTTTTACTTTCTTGATGGTATCATTTGCAGGACAAAAGTTTTCACTTTTATGAAGTTCCAGTTAAGTGGTGTTTTTGTTCTGTAGCTTGTGCTTTTAATGTCTATTTTTCAATTTGTCTCTCATTCAAATATGTGTACACAAGACAGAGAGGTTTAAAACGAGTCCAGGGGCCAGACACTACCTGCTCCAAAGCTGTCCTAGCCACACTGGATCTTGGCTAGACATCAGGGACAGATCAAAACTCAACACTAAGCGAATTCCTTGATTTACTTTTTTCTTTTTCATTTTTTAGTTTATCGATTTCTATGTTCTCCCATAATCCTACCCCTCCACGTCCACCATATTCCACCCTTAATCTTTGCTGGAGCCCTTTTTAAAAGGCTCCAACATTATCACAACTAAACTAAAGGAAAAGGCTACATCTCTGCCAAGATACGTTGAGAAACCAGCATATGTTCTCATAATTCAGTATGTTCTCAATTATCAAGATGTATTTGTGGTACACCTTCTACTAGAATGTCCAGAAGGGCCAGAACAGAAAGTGGGGACCCACGACAGGCAGAAATGGGTAGAACCATGACTGTTTTTCTTTTCTTGTATGAGTACCAAAATTGCAAGAAGAAATAATATCTAAATGCCTGACAGAAGAGTCAGAAAAGTAAATATAAGAATTCAAGCTTTGTGCAGTGGCAGCATCATAGCCAATTAGGTTTATCCAAGGTGTGATCATTGCTAATTGTAAATGGAAGAAAAAAAAAGAACATAGTGACCTATGCTGATTTTGCAAAGGAACAGATTGTTCACCATACTTCAGAGGGTATTAATAGGTATTATCAACCAGTACTTCTTTTCTAAAGCAGCCACAGGTTAACACTACATCCACCTGAAGGAAGATTAGGGTCATCTTAGGATTCTGACTCCAACAAAAGAGAACTGGACTAAACTAGAAAGTTTTAGTCCCAATCCCCTAATTATATAAGAGTATTTGATTGGTCTAAGCTGGTCAAGCCACCACCGCCTCTGCTCCAATCAATGTTGTACATTATGGAGTACACACATGGCTTCCACGGTAAGGAAAGCTGAAAAGATACATAAGATGAGAACAGGTTACATAAGGGTCACTACCTGGTGAGAAGAGTAGCAGTTGTTTCTCGGGTTACATAATCTCTGGGCAAGTCCACAGTCTATAAAGTTAATATACATATTTTAATAAGTTTGTCCCATTAGAATCAGCAGGGTTTTTTCTAACTTTTGCATGCATGCACACACATACACATTCCTATAGATCTGTTAAATTATCATTGCAATTATGAGATTTAAAATACTTCTTTAATAAATGCATATCTATGTTTAGTTCTTTCTCTAAACACACCAAGTTTTCCCATAACACAAAATAACTCCAAATTTGGAGGGCTTTTGTGTTGTAAAGTTATACTACATTTGACTTTCTCAAGTGAGTAGTTTCAAATTGTACTTTCAACTGGGAGTATGGATCAGTGGTTAAAAACAGGAAGTTTGATGAGTAAAATTGAAACCAGTGAAAATACAGAAGATAATGAGGGAAATTCAGAAAAACCTGAAATTGTCCACAGATGTGACAGTTAAGGAGTGGTTCCTGAGCTTTCCCACATGAACTTGGTAGTGGAAGGCATGATTGCAATATCCTGTCAAACAAGCAGTAAATCAACAGAAGGCAATCAGAGGCTGATTTCACATACTAATTTAAAGTGCTTTCCTTTGTATTTTGGAGATTTAAGTGTTGTGACCCTTGTTCTAGAAATCCTAGAATAATAATTGTCTGAGACCATGACACTAGCAGAATTCTTTAAAAATCAGTTATGCAAATTTTAAGGAAGAGCACCAGAATTCAATGAAAAGCACAATCAAAAAGGCCAAATAGAAATTGTTTCAGGTTCCCCTCAAAAGCAATGTTGGAATCCCCTTAAGTAGCAAAGCCTCTGTACTAGGAGAAACTAAAGTGAAGCAGAGAACAGCATCGTGCCAATAATTCATTTTTATGGCTCAGAAAGTATAAACAACTATTTGGGAACATGAAGTTAACTAGACTTTTTTGAACTTTCATTTGAACTAAAACATCAGTATTAATAACTTGGCCATTCTCCTCAGTCTTTGCTTCCTATACGTGTGATAGTGTATTTGATGGTAAAATTATGGATAAATAAATTTTCACTGAGGTATTGGCATGTACCTACAGCTAAGACACAAATCTTCAGGAGGGTGATGATGGTGGCTGAGCCATCGTAAACCCCAAAGGCCCAAGCAATTTCTGCAAAATTCACCAAAAGCATACTTCCTGAGAGCTTTCTCCTAATTTTTCAAAACGTGTTCAGTAGAACTATTCATTATATAATAATATTAATAACTATTAATAATATTAAGAACTATTATCTTAAACATGTGTTTTACTCTTCTTTTTCTACAAGTTCTTGATAACATGGAACTTTTTCAACCACATAGATGTAAGCTGTCTCAACTAGAAGAAAGGCCTGGTTCATCTTGAAGAACTTTTTAAAATCATACATCATATGGCTGCTCAAAGACCTCCTGGGAAATATATCAGGTTCTTATTTAATGATTTCAGGCTGTGAAACCAATGGCTTCTGGAAGGGTAAGATATGACTGTTATCCCATCTCAGCCAAGGCAAGCCTATTGGTCCCGATGTGACGGAGTGATCTGGCAAAGCTAGACATTTTCTGAGGTGCTGACCTTCCTCTTGGATTTCACCCTTAGAGAAATTCTGTCACCCTACTGAAGACTTGGAAAAGTTCTCTCACAAACTGTAGGCCACAAATAACAGGGTTTTATTGAGATCACTAGATACTCAGTCCTTATAGTCTTCAAACCCTTAGACCCCTCCATGTCCTTAGGCTGCTTTAGCTCTGCTTATGTCAAAGTGACAAGTGACCTTACACAGTGAGAAGAGGAGTACCGAGATCGCATCAGCCTGCCTGACACATGCCGGGATTTGGGCCGCTCCTCTGATGACTTAGAGCTCCTTTTCAGGACACTGTCATTTCCTCTCTTTACCACATCTCATTCTTGCCAGGGCGTTTCCTCTATTTTCAAATACAAGGCAGTTTGCCAGCGTAGCTTTTGCCTTAGAATATTAATCATTATGCTCTGCCAAGAATTAGAATGGGATTAGAGTGGAGACTGCTTTTAAAATCCCCTCACACTGTCAGTAGTCTTAGTTATTGCTGTTTTTCTCAGGAATTATACTTCATTTCCTATTTTTGTGACCCAATCAGAAAGTAATTATCTCATTCTCCAAATGACTGCCTTTCTTTTTTCTTCTCCTTATTATTATTCCTCTTTTCTCTTTTGCTTCTCATAAACAGCGGTTCTGTTGTATATAAAGCATTCACTTGTACAAATGGGTCAGTATATCAAAGTTTTATTACTTCAATTAAACCAAAAGTTATTGAGGGCCAACAGCACTAGCTACTTCAAAAAAACAGATATATTAATTAGACACAGTCTCAAAAAGCTGTTGTCTCATGGAGGGAGAATGGGTAAGTGTGAACAGTATATAAGTAACCACTAAAATGGGGCATAATGTGAGGATAATAAGTGCAGAGTCTGTGTGGGGTCAAAAGAGAGAGAAGTTCCAAGTGTTCGGGCAATCAGGGAAAAGCATTGTGGTAGAAATGGGTTTGGCAGACAGAGACTACTTGGGTACCATCCAGACCCAGGTGGGAAGGACATGTGAACAGAAAAGTAAGGACACGTGAAAGGAAGACAACGGTACCACTTGGCCAAAACATAGGCCATGTGTAGGAAAATTTTGACATACGAGATAACTTTGAAGATAACTTGGACTGTAAGTTCTCCTACTTCATTTTCTGGGAAATAATGAAACCATGAAGATTTCTGAGCAGGGCAGTGACTTAGTCTGAGAATGTCTCAGGAAGGAGAACCAGCCAAAAGTTTATAAGGTCAACCGAAATATCCAGGGCAGGAGCTAGGGCCATGTAGGGGTCATATCAGTTGTCCAGACAATAGACAATGCAGGTCTGAACTGAGGAGGAAATGACAAAAGGGAGGAAGGAGAAAACATCTGTGATGAATGCCTACATGTCAGAAATGGCATGAGGTACCTTGATAAACATGATTCCATTTAAAGAAAAAGAAAAGGGGTATGAGAGACATAACCAAGGCTATGGAAAAGAATGGGATTACTATTTCTTGAAGAGTTAGTGTAAAATGCGAAGCTTTCATCCAATCCCCTCAGTTGGCCATGTAGGGGATGTCCTTTTCCCATTTTATAGATAAAAATACCAGCACTCCATGATCATAAGTAGTTTGCTCAAGGCCAAAAGTGTAATAAGTAATATAACCATGACTTGAACCTAGATGTATAGATGCTCTCCCTACCCTGGGTTCCACAAAGCCTACAGAATCCTCAATATTCAATGACTTATTAGGCACAGAGCATGAGAAGTGAGCAAAAATAAAAAATTACTTGTGAGTTTTGAAACATGACTCATTAATAGTGGTGTCACTAATAAAAACAGGGTTTAGAGTTTAGTTAGTGTATGTTAACGAGCTTACTTTTAAGTATGCTGAGTTTGAAGTCCTGGCTTATTATTTAAGAAAATTTTAGCAGCAGTTGGAAATTGCTAGATTGTGGAATCATCAGGAGAAAGATTGTGAGGTGAAGGGAGAAGAGATTAAAGGTAAGGCAATGTGAGGGGTGAGGAGTTACCGGAAACCGAGAATGGGGAGAAGAGAATATCTTCAATGTGGAGCAGAACGAGGAAGAACATGCAGCTAGTTAATGCAAGAGTGAGACAGAAGTTCTCAGAAAAAATGAAAGAACCAGCAGAATGTGGCACCACAGAGGCCATAGGAGGAGAGAGTTTCAACAAGTGAAATCTCCACAGTACAAGGTAAACGAGGACTGAGAACAACTTATTAGATTTGTTGGATATGAAACACTCGATGACCTTCCAGAAGGTGATTTTACAAAGGGGTAGAGGTAGAAGCCATATTAAAGGGATTAAGCAGAGAATGAGTGAGAGCAAGAAATGAAAGCAGAATTTGTACTCTTTGAGAAGTTTGGTGGTGAATGGAATATAGGTAAGTAGTGGCCTGATGGAGTAGCAACATCAGAGGAGGGTTACTTCAGGGTAGGGAGGGCCCTGACCCTATTGTGGGCAGAGGAAGAAAGACTGAAGTTGAAAGAAAAATAGGACCTAAAGGGTGAAGTAAAACCAAGACGAGGTAAGTAGTAACAGAATCAAGAGTAGTGTTCTGGCAAGTAAAAGAACAAGGTACTGTCTTCTGAGGTAGGTAAAGGGACCAGAGGGCTTCCCTTCAGGAGACACTGAGAGAATTCACATGGACGGGCCTCATCCTCAGGAAACAGAAGGCAAAGAGTTAATAAGTCAGAGAAAAAGAGGCTTTCCCAAAAAACTTTGGAGTTCATATTATAAAAGGAACAGAAATGTTTACATAGGCCAGAAAATGAAAATTCAGTTTTGAAAAGTTACCAAACTTTAACAACTTCTTCAGCTAATTTCCATAGAATCTAAAATTGTATTCTCTAAAATGGACGTATCTCTTCCCTTGTACTGCATGGTTATAATTTGGCCAAGGAAAACAGTCTTTCTGGTTGTCAGAAATGAAGCAACTCTCTGTACTCTCACCTGTGCTCTTTTGAGAAGTTTCAAGATACTTCAGTGAAGTTTGTTGAAGGAAGTGCTAATTGATGTTTATTTTCAATGGCTGTCAATTATATACTGGTTTTGATTAGTCTACAAGTAACAAATGCCAGCTCTTAACAAAAGCAACAGAACTTTAAAATAAACTCAGCTACTAGAGATATTTTCCTACCTCTTTCCACTCTCACATTTTTTAAAAATTATTTTATTGTTGTTCAATTATAGTTGTCTGCATTTTCTCCACCCCTCTTCCCCCCCAACCCCAGCCAAACCCACCTCCCTCCCTTGCTTCCACCCTCCCCCTTGGTTTTGTCCATGGGTCCTAATAGTAGTTCCAGAAAACCCTTCCTCCCATTGTGCCCTTCCCCCTCCCCTCTGGCTATTATTAGATTGTTCTTAACTTCAATGTCTCTGGGTATATTTTGTTTGCTTTTTTCTTCTGTTGATTATGTTCCAGTTAAAGGTGAGATCATATGGTATTTGTCCCTTACCACCTGGCTTATTTCACTTAGCATAATGCTGTCCAGTTCCATCTATGCTGTTGCAAAGGGTAGGAGCTCCTTCTTTCTCTCTGCTGCATAGTATTCCATTGTGTAAATGTACCATAGTTTTTTGATCCACTCATCTACGGATGGGCACTTAGGTTCCTTCCAGCACTTGGCTATTGTAAACTGTGCTATCAACAATGAGGTGCATAAACCTGGATTGGAAGAATTAACATCATCAAAATGTCCATTCTACCCAAAGCAACTTATAGATTCAATGCAATCCCTATTAAAGTACCAATGACAGATTTCACAGATATAGAACAAACATTTCAGAGATTTATATGAAACCATAAATGACTGCAAATAGTTGCAGCAATTTTGAGAAAGAAGAAAGTGGGAGGGGTCACAATACCTGATATCAAACTGTATTACAAGGCCACTGTAATCAAAACAGCCTCGTACTGGCATGAGAACATACACATAGACCAATGGAACAGAACAGAGAGCCCAGAAATAAACCCAAGTCTCTACGGTCAATTAATATTCGACAAAGGTGGACGAAGCATAAAATGGAGTAAAAATAGCCTCTTCAACAAATGGTGTTGGGAGATCTTAACAGCTACGTGCAAAAAAATGAAACTCAGTCACCAACTTACACCATACACAAAAATAAATTCAAGGTGGATAGAAGACTTAAATATAAATTACGACACCATAAAAGTCCTAGAGGAAAACATCGGCAGGAAAATCTCAGACATTCCATGTAGAAACTCTTCACTGATATGTCCCCTAAAGCAAGGGACATAAAGGAAAGAATAAACAAATGGGACCTCATCAAAATAAAAAGCTTCTGCATGGCTAAAGAAAACAGCATTAAAATACAAAGAGAACCAACAGTATGAGAAAACATATTTGCCAATGATACCTCGGACAAGGGTTTGATCTCCAAAATACATAAAGAACTCACACAACTCCACTCCAGGAAAACAAAAAAAACAATTAAAAAATGGCCAAAGGACTTGAACAGACACTTTTCCAAGGAGTATATACAAAGGGCCCATAGACATATGAGAAGATGCTCAGCATCACTAGCCATCAGAGAGATGCAAATTAAAACCACAATGAGATACCACTTCACACTGGTCAGAATGGCCTTCATAAACAAATCAACATACAAGAGTTGGACAGGATGTGGAGAAAAGGGTACCCTAGTGCACTGTTGGTGGGAATGCAGACTGGTGAAGCCACTGTGAAAAACAGTATGGAATTTCCTCAGAACTAAAAATGGAACTGCCCTTTGACCCAGCAATTCCATTGCTGGGACTATATCCTAAGAGCCCTGAAACACCAATCCAAAAGAACCTATCCACTCGCACATTTAATCACTAAGAGTTCACATTTATTGGTTTGGTATTCCATGTGGGGGGCATAATGTACGTGAATGACATTTAAACAACACAATAACCTTATAGTGTGCTGTAATTTTCATTTTTGTTTTGTATAAAAAATAAGTAACTAAGTCAAGCACCTTCTCCAAGTTCTCCAAGCTAGTAACAGTTGAACCAGCCTCAGTCCTGGACTGACTTAAAACACTGTGTATCTAAAGACTAAATTGCGACACCCCCACAATTCAGTTGCATATTTTGTTATATACAGTTTTTTTCTTCTTATCTAATTTCTCAGGTTCCTAAGAACTCTTTTGTCTGTCTCCCTCCTTATCATAAGGGTATACATTCCTTGAAATCAGATACTAAGTGTAGTATCTTTGGAACAGACTCTGAACATTGGACATCTTAAAAAAATATGAAAGTTAATTGAGGTAAATTAAAACCAATTTAAAAATTATTAATCTTTATTTTTCACCACATCTCCTGTGCTTCCACTATACTTCCTACACTCACTACTCTTCATCTCATGGTTTCAAGAAAATATCCCAGTTTGGGAATGTGAATATTATTATGAAAATAACACTGTAAAATGGCTTCTATAAGCAAGACTGCTGAATTCAAATGTGTAAATGCTTTGAAGAGAGAGTCTTCGGTCAACAATTATCCAGAAGAGTTTGAGGTGAGGATTTCACTCCTTTAGAGCAGATGTTCGCTCTGTTTATTCAAGTGAATACCTTCCATTTGTTTGACCCAGTTCCTGCCCTTTACAAATTCTTAGACAAGTCAGGGAGACAGACAGGTGTCCTGAGATTATAGAACCACCTAGTAATGCCAGAACAGCTGTGGGGACAATAGCTGAACAAGAGTTTGATTGTATTTCATTATTAGTGATATGTATTTCAACCTAACTTCCCAATATGGGCTCATTTCCTTTTTGCATCAACGGGATGCTTCAAGTGAAACCACACAGTGTATTTCATTTCAAAATGAAACTCATGACACAGCGAGGCAGTGAATCATCATCGGAGGCCGTGAAGCTTCAGTCCCAGTGGTTTAAACACAGGCTGAGTCTTTGCACATCGTTCAGACGCACTGTATATTCTGGAGCTGAACATTTTTTTCACCCGTTTTAATATATGTGATGATCGCCAAAGTAGCTAATCTTCGTGCTATAATGATAAAACCTACAACTCTCCACATCTCTGAAAACTGAGTTTGTAACAAGGAGGAAATGAAGTGAGAAAACTATTTTTCTTACTGACCTAGATAACGAAGGACTTTAGAAATTTGATCACGAGCTTTCCCACAGTGACTATTCTCACAGGCTAACCCTGTATTTCTATTTTTACTTTATTGTGTGTCCTACAGAACTTTTGTAAGTTAACAAAGGGCTGTACCTTTTCACTTTGGAAAGTCATTCAGTGAAAAACCAAAAAATCAGTGCTAGGAAATCTTCAGTGAAGTGTAAACCCAGGTCAATAACACATTTGGTATTCACGAGGATGCCCTGAATGTAGCTTCCTACGCAATGGGTGATGTCATAGCTTCTTGTCTGTTTCCAACCCACCTCTTGAAAAGAATTAAAAAACTCAGTGATTTCTCAGTTAGAACACAGGTCCATGTGAACCAACCACTCAAAAAGGCCCATTAGATTTCACTGGATTTGCCCTTACACACCAAAACAAATCCATGTAACACCGAAGCAAAGGGAAACTAAAAGTCTATCTCAGTAATGCAGATACAAATTCACCTTTACCTCAACTTTTACCTGATTTTCAAAAAGTATTCTTGTGTATAGCAGAACATACCAAGTCTTACAATGTTACTGTATCATCTCAACCTGCATAGACCCTTTCTCTACCCCTATTTTTACTACCTCACAGTTGGGCTTGTGCTTTCCCACTTCAGGCTTGCCAAGCTATGGTTATGTAAAGAATGTACAGACAAGTGAGTCAGAAACATTATAAACCTTCCCAGAGGTCAGTGGTAAGGCTACAGATCACATGCAAACCATGTGGTGCTTCCAATGGCACTGACATGCATCAAGACAAGAAGTTTCATCCACGTAGCCCTCACTGGAAAATCCTAATGAATCACCGCCAACTACATGACAAGCAAGGAAATTGATGGCCTATATCCAACCTCTTTATTCTGTATAATAGATAGACAGGTGGCAATAAACTAGAAAAGGGTGCTTGGACTTCACAACTCCTGACACTTTGATTTTGGTCAAAATCAAGGTCCTTCCTAAATCCTTATCAACTAAATAGATGAGTGAGACACAGAACTACTTCTATTATGACACATCTTCCTCTATCAGCCCCACCAAGATCGATGTGCATTTTAGCTCACACCCAGATCAAATCCTAGTCTTTTCTTCTTTCTTTACAATGGAGTCACATCTTATCTTGGGATTAGGTGGGTCAGCCCATAAAGTGAAAATATATAATTTAAATTACCCTTGAAAACTCCTTTGGGCTCCTCCCTAGAATCCAATGTCTTCTGTAGGTGACCTTGTCAGTTCTCCTCTAATGTTTCTCTAGGGCTTTTGATAATTTTTCAAGTCCTACACTGACCGTGTCAATAAATCCTCCACCACCCATTTACCAAGCCCTTAAAAATCTGTGCATGGAAACACTTAAAATTATTCCTACAATCTTTTCATGGATTGCCACAAAAGACATTGACTACTTCAGGCTTAATTGAATTTTCTGCCTGAGTAGAATGGACAAATAACCATACAATTATTCATCTCAACATTTACCCCTTCTTTTGATCTCCCCACCTCTATACTGTCTCTACTCTTTTTTCTCTTTTCCCCTCCCTTCTCTTATTTCTGTAAAGTTCAATTCAGATAAGTCAATTGCTCCTAACATGAAAATCTTCTGTAGTGAGGAAATATTCTTGAGAAACATTTATAAACCCATTTGCTTTCATTTCTTTATTCATTCATTCATTCATTCAACTCATTCATTCATTCCACAAATCGTCATTAAGCATCAACTCTATACTGGACCCCATTCCGTGCACTAGGAGATACACCAGTGTTCACCACATGCAAAGTCCCTGCTCTCAAGGAAGTCACTTTTTAACATAGTACACAGTAAATACATGTATGTCTAACAGACTGTCAGGCAGAAGTGAGTTTTAAAATTTTGGGGGGTTAGGGATAGAGTGGTCAAAGCCTCTGAAAAAGTAACATTTAAGAAAAAAATCCTAAGTAAGCGAGGAGACAGCCATGCAGATATCCGAGGAAACAATGTTAAAGATAAAAGGTAGAGAGAACAGTATGTGTAAAGGCCTTGAAACGAGTCTGAAATTGGAGTTTTCCAGAAACAACAAGGTAATGTCCAGTATGGATGAAGCTGAAAGCTCAAAAAGGGAGAGAGGTATGAGTTTGAGATTTGCACAGAATCCAGAAGGACTTTTAGCTTTTATTCATGAATATTATGCAAAGCCCGGAGCCGTGGGTCAGTTTGAGTGAGGACGTAGCATGGTGTGATTGAGGAAGGGTTTTTTTGACCGTATTTCTCCAGCTGTCATGTGAAGTATAGTGGGGAAGGGACATCTGGAATGTGGAAGACAGGAGATTAGAGGGATCCTCCAACCCCCGTCATTGCCTAATGTCTCAAATTCGTATTTGCCTTTTATTTCAAGGAAAAGAATTGAGAAAAGATTTCAAATGAAGTTTTATTACTAAACTACGTACCGTTCACACAGTCCTTCCCTCCACTCCTTAGGTCTGGCTTCCCACCATGAAATCTGCTTTGTACAGGCCCTGAGAGCAAAACTCCCTGATACACAGCTCCTTCAGTGACTGGAAGCCATGTGGATTTACTGAAAACTACCCTCTTACTAAGTTATCATTCTACCTTTTCACTTTCTTTTACACCTAGAGATTCTGGCAGCTTTATCAAAAAACATAACAGCTTAAAATCAAAAATTCAATGTTTGTTTCTGCTAATATAATAATGTATATTTAATATGAACAGTAAATTTATCTCTGAAGCAAATACCTGGAAAAATTACCTTTTAAAATTCACTGTTTTGAAAGGCTTTCAGAAAAATTATAAATAATCTCCTAAATTATTAAAATCTGAACTTTTCTACCAGATTTTATGGCACATACACACAAAAAATGTTCCCTATATAGTTTCATTATAAGACGATAAGGAAGCAAGTCTCCACATTTTGTGGGAAAAAATGACTCTTGACTAAGTGGATATATTCTTTTTTAAGATTATATTTATTTATTTATTTTTAGAGAGAGGGGAAGAGTGGGAGAAAGAGAGGGAGAGAAACATTGATGATTTGCCTCTCACATGCCCCCAACTGGGGACCTGGGGCACCCACAACCCAGGCATGTACCCTGACTAGGACTGGAACAAGCAACCTTTCAGTTTGTGGGATAATGTTCAACTCACTGAGCTACACCACTTGGGGTGGTAAATGGATATGTTTTTACAACAAAGGATCTGTTGCTTCAGATTTTTAAAAACTAATTCATGATTCAGGAAGATGGTAGGCAAGTAGGTGGAAGCTGAGTCCACTTGCTCTTGCCCCAACTCTAATACTCAGCTAATCTTCTGACAAATAAACTGAACATTCAACATAATCCTAGCTGATATGAAGTTTGGAAGACAGGAGTACAGAAAATGCTTCACACGGGGTGGTAAGGAGATTTTATGGATTGAAGGGGAACTACCCCATGCATGGCACCTGCAGCTGTGGATAGCCCAGTCAGAAATCACAGCTTTGCTGCTCCCTCCCTTCCCAATGCAGATAACCTCCAGGCCCAGGCTTGGAGTGACTTGATACACAAGGTTGGGGAGATCCAGGCCACCCACACACACTCAGCGAGCAGCACAGTTGCAGCGGCAAATGCTAAATGGGAGAGTGCTAGAAAGATATTATCTTCACCTGGGTCAGCTGGAGGCAGCCAGTTGTGACTGTGAGAGACTTTTGGCTTTTTGGAGAGGTGATGTGTATGGAAAACTACACAGTGACTCACTACTGCAGTGGGTGTGCCCAGAAAGGCTTTTTTAAAACAGGAGCTGAATTGTGCTGGGCAGGGACCGTGTGCACAGCTGATCGGCCAGCAAAGGTAAAAGACTGAAAGCATGGTTTGCTCCCACTGAGTATAGCAGGGCAGAGAGATCAGAAAGGTGCACAGCAAGGGGACTTCTCAGCCCCAGCCCAGTGCAGCTAGCAGGCTGGAGGCTGCACAGAAGGAAAGTTCAGCACAGTGTCTGCTGTGAGGGCAGTGGGCTGGAAACTGGACAGGCAAGAGTTGAGCACCTGAGAGTATTTACAGCCAGGCAAAACCCACTTCCCCCTGAAGAGATCAAACCTCAAGGAAGGGAAGGATGCAACCAACCCACACCTCCTGCAGGACTGCAAGCACCACCACATCCAATGGGGAAGCTCTGCAGAGCAGACAGGACAGGTCAAGAACCCACTGTAGGGTGCATATCCACAAGAGAAAAACAGAAAGAGAAACACCTAAAGGGCCCATTTTGAACTTCTTTCAGGGAGACAAAATATGCTTGTTCCTAAGGCTCTATTCCACTGAGGCCAGCAACGCAGGGAGATCAGAAGGTGTAGCAGGGGGAAATCAGGGCCCTGCCCAGCCTCAGCTCACACAAGAGATGCCATCAGCACCAAGCAAGAAAGAGCTGACCCTCTTAAACAGATTGGCCTCTCCCTTGAAACAGACAGCTAGTTCATCAGAAACTATACACAACTGGAAATAAGCTGGGACAGACCAAGACAGGTGGTGCAGGTGCAGGGAGAACACACCCACAATTTTCCCAGAAGACTGAACAGTGCCTTCTTGCAATAGAAACCCCCTGTAGAGGCAGGTGAAGGTGATACCAGCAGTGCTGCCAGAAGTTGAACCACCCATGCCCACCCTAGACTGTAGCTGATAAAAAGCCAGAAGCAGATTCACACAGAGAAGACAGAAGGCAAACAAACTCTGCTGAGACAAATTCTACCTCTTTCTCCTTCAGAATTTGTTATTTTTTCTTCCACATAGCCTTTAAATATTTCTTCTTTTGCTTCAATTATATTCCAACTAATTCATTATTCTTTGCCTTTTATTTTTTTATACTTTTTATTTCGATTTTTTTACTTTACTTTTATTTAAAGCCTCACATTGTACCCTTCCGTTATCTTTCTCCATTTTGCCCTGTTCCTGCCCTTTCTTACTTTCATTGTAAATTTTACTTTCCCTCATGCTATGCCTTGGTCCTATTCCTTACTCTTACTATTTCTCCTCCCCTTATCCTCCTAAAATCATTATTCCTTCCTTCAGTCAGCCCACATTCTTTTTCCCCTTATTCTAATATTATTATCTCCCTTCCACCTTTATAAACTGTAGCATGTTTGGTGTGGATATTACAGTTATTGTTATTCTTCTTTAATTGTATTCCTGCTTTTGCACTATTTTTTTAATTTCAAAACTCATAGGTTGGGAGAACCAAGATGGCGGCGTAGGTAGACACACTGCGCCTCCTCGCACAACCAGAACTGACAGAGAATCGAACAGCAAGGGGGACCAACACCAAGGAAACAGAAAATAATCATTCATCCAGACTGATAAACCGGACGAACGGCGGGCAGAGAAGCAGACCGCTGCGCAACCCAGGGCTCCAGCTCGGGGAAATAAAGCCTCAAACCTCTGATTGAAAGCGCCCCTGGGGGTTGGGGCGGCAGGAGAGACTCCCAGCCTCACAGGAGAGGTTGTTGGAGAGACCCACAGGGGACTAGAGTGTGCACAGGCCCACTTACTCGGGAACCAGCACCAGAGGGGCCCAGTTTGATTGTGGGTAGCGGAGTGAAAGACTGAAATCCGGAGGAGAGTGAAGCGGGCGCCATTGCTCCCTCTCGGCCCCTCCCCCACGTACAGCATCACAGCGCAGCGACCAGCATTACCCCGCCCGGGTGAACACCTAAGGCTCCGCCCCTTAAAGTAACAGACGCGCCAAGACAAACAAACAAAAAAAATGGCCCAAATGACAGAACACTTCAAAGCTCCAGAAAAAATACAACTAAGCGACGAAGAGATAGCCAACCTATCGGATGCACAGTTCAAAGCACTGGTTATCAATATGCTCACAGACTTGGTTGAATCTATTCGAAAAACAGATGAAAAAATGAAGCCTATGCTAAGAGAAACAAAGGAAAATGTACAGGGAACCAATAGTGATGAGAAGGAAACTGGGACTCAAATCAATGGTATGGACCAGAAGGAAGAAACAAACATCCAACCAGAAAAGAATGAAGAAACAAGAACTTGGAAAAATGAGGAGAGGCTTAGGAACCTCCAGGACACCTTGAAACGTTCCAACATCCGAATTATAGGGGTGCCAGAAGGAGAAGAGGAAGAACAAAAAATTGAAAACTTATTTGAACAAATAATGGAGAACTTCCCCGATCTGGCAAAGGAAATAGACTTCCGGGAAGTCCAGGAAGCTCAGAGAGTCCCAAAGAAGCTGGACCCAAGGAGGAACACAACAAGGCACATCATAATTACATTACCCAAGATTAAACGCAAGGACCTACGTCCAAGATTACTATATCCAGCAAAGCTATCATTTAGAATGGAAGGGAGGATAAAGTGCTTCTCAGATAAGGTCAAGTTGAAGAGGCTCATCATCACCAAGCCCTTATTATATGAAATGTTAAAGGGAGTTACCTAAGAAAAAGATCAAAAATAGGAACAGTAAAAATGACAGCAAACTCACAGTTATTAATGACCACACATAAAACAAAAACGCGAGCAAACTAGGCAAACAACTAGAACATGAGGGTTGTCAATAAGGGAGTGGGAGGGGGAGAGGGGGTAAAGGTACAGAGAATAAGTAGCATAGATGATAGGTGGAAAATAGACAGGGGGAGGGTAAAAATAGTGTAGGAAATGTAGAAGCCAAAGAACTTATAAGTATGACCCATGGACATGAACTATGGGGGGGGAATGTGGGAGGGAGGGGGGTGGGCAGGATGGAGTGGAGTGGGGGGGGAAATGGGACAACTGTAATAGCATAATCAATAAATATATTTAAAAAAAAAAAGAATTCAAAAAAAAAAAAAAACAAAAAAAACTCATAGGTTACTCTCCTTCTGTCTTACCTCATTTTGCCTTCCTGCTGCCCTTGCTTATCTGAGTTTGGAGTTTCATTTTTTCTCTTTCTTAGTTTTGTTTCTATTCCTTACTCTTATTATTTCTCCTCCCACTTCCCTCTCAAAATCAATTCTCTCTCCTTTAGTCATCTCACATTCCCTTTTTCTATCTTATAAAAGTCTTAATCTCTTCACCTTTATTAATCTTTGCTCAATTGCTATTAATATTGCTGATGTGATAGGGGGTTACTTTTGCCAACACGGAATTGGTTTTCTGGGCAGTATTGCTTTGTTAACCAGTACCTGTACATCATCATACAAGATGTGGCACAAGTTTTGACTGCCAGTCAGAAAGCCAGAGGGGAGAACACCCCCGCCGCCACCCTGATGAATGAGCCATCAATAATCAAAGCCAAAGTACAAAAAGAGAGCCCACATAAACTGAATAAAGGACAACCCTAGAATATACACATGAGGAGATTAAAGAGAATGCACCACTGAGTCCCACAAAACTCCTACCACAGAATTCCACCCCACAAAGACAGGGAGGTAAAGCAGAGCAACATGAGATGGAGAAACAAAAAGAGACACCTAAAATGGGAAGACAAGAAAATAACCCACAATCGAAAGGAAAGGAGAAATCCCCAGAAAAAGAGCTAAATGAAATGGAGGCAAGCAATCTATCAGACATCGAATTCAAAATAATGGTTATAAGGATGCTAAAGGAACTCAGTGAGAAATACAAAAAACTTTTTGGGAACTATAAGAAACTTAGTGGGAACTACAGTAGCATGAAAAAGAACATAGAAACTATGAATAGGAACCAGGAAAAAATGAAGAATACAATATCTGAAATGAAAAATACACTAGAAGGAATTAAAAACAGGCTACATGAAGCAGAGGACCAAATCAGCAAGCTGGAAGACAAGGTAGAAAGAAATACCCTGTCAGAGCAGAAAAATGAAAAGACTCAAAAAGAATGAGGGTACTTTAAGAGAGCTTCAGAACATGAAACATAACAACATTTGTATCATAGGAATATCAGAAGTAGAAGAAAAGGAGCAAGAGATAGCAAATATGTTTGAAAAATAATCACAGAAAACTTTCCTGACTTGGAGTAGGGAAAATGTCACACCAGTGCAGGAAGCACAGAGGGTCCCAATCGAGATGAACCCAAAGAGGGCCATTTCAAGACACATCATAATTAAAATGGCAAAATTTAAAGACAAACAGAGTATCTTAAAGTCATCAATGGAGAAACAGCAAGTAACATACAAGGGAGTGCCAATAAGGCTATCAGCTGATTAATCAATGGAAACACTACAAGAAAGAAAGAATTGACACAAAATATTCCAGGTAATGTAAAGCAAGGACCTACAACCAAGACTACTCTGTCCAGCAAGGCTCTATTTAAAATGGAAGGTGAAATAAAGAGTTTACCAGAAAAAAAGAAGACTAAAAGTGTACATCTCCACCAAGCCAGCACTGTAAGAGTTACTAAAAGGACTGCTATAAACAGGAGAGACAGAGAGACAGAGAGGAACAAAGGTACAGAAAAAAAATAGCAATGAATAAGTATCTACCAATAACCACCTTAAATGTAAATGGATTAAATGCTCCAATCAAAAGACGTATGGTAGCTGAAGCAATAAGAAAATATGACCCACATACATGGTGTCTACAAGAGACCCACTCCAGAACAAAAGATGCACACAGGTTACAAGTAAAGGGATGGAAATAAAACAGTCCAAGCAAATGGACATGAAAAGAAAGCTGGGGTAGCAATACTTCTATCAGACAAAACAGACTTCAAAAAAAAAAGCCATAAAAAGGGACAAAGAAGGTCATTACATAATACGTAAGGAAGTAGTCCAACAGGAGGATACAACCCTTGTAAACATACATGCACCCAACATAGGAGCACCTAAATTTAGAGAAAATCTTTGATGACTTCAAGAAAGACACTGACAACAACACAGTCATTGTAGGGGATTTTAATACCCCACTGTCAACAATGAATAGATCTCCCAAACAAAGAACCAAAAAGGATATTGTGGCACTGAACAACACCCTAGAGCAAATGGACTTAATTGATATAAACAGAACCTTTAACCCCCAAAGAAGCAAAATAAACATTCTTTTCAAATGCACATGGAATATATTCAAAGATAGATCATAATGTAGGAAACAAAACAAGCCTCAACAAATTCAGAAAATTGAAATCATATCAAGCATGTGGTCAGAACACAATGGATTGCAACTAGAAACCAACCTCAAGGAAAAAACTCTAAACATTCAAATACATGAAGACTGAATAACATGTTATTAAGTAATGAATGGGTCAACAATGAGATCAAGGAAAAAATCAAAAAGATTCTAGAAACAAGTAAAAATGAACACACAACAACACAAAAGCCGTGGGACACAGCAAAGGCTGTACTGAAAGGAAAGTAAATAGCAATACAGGCCTACCTAAAGAAGACAGAAAAATCTCAAATAAACAACCTAAGCCTATTTCTACAAGAACTAGAAGAACGACAAAAAAACAAATCCCAGAGAAAGTACAAGGAAGGAAATAATCAAGAACAGAGCACAATTAAATGACATACAGACTAAAAGAACTATTCAAAGGATCAATAAATCCAGGAGCTGGTTGTTTGAAAAGTTAAAATTGACAAATCTTCAACCAGACTCATCAAGAAAAACTCAAATAAATAAAATCAGAAATGAGAGATGAGAAGTAACAACTGATACCACAGAAATACAAAAGAGTGTAAGAAATTACTAGGAACAACTGTATGCCAAGAAACTGGATAACCTGAGCGAAATGGACAAATTTCTAGAAACACGCAATCTTCCAATCTGAATCAAGAAGAAGCCAAAAACCTAAATAGACTGACAAGAGCTAGTGAAACTGAAGCAGTAATCAAAAAACTCTGCACGCCAAAGTCCTGGACCACATGGTTTTACAAGTGAATTTTCCCAAATATTTAAGGAAGAACTAATTCTTATCTTTCTCAAACTATTACAAAAAATTCAAGAAGGAAGAGTCTCAAACTCCTTTTATGAGGCCAATATCATCCTAATTCCAAAACCAGGTAAGAAACAACAAAGAAAGAAACCTACAGGCCAATATCTGATAAAAATAGATTTTAAAATACTCAACAAAATATTGCCAATCTGGATTCAGCAATACATTAAAAAGATCATACACAATGATCAAGTGGGATTCATCCCAGGGATGCAAGGATGGTACAATATTCACAAATCAAAAAACATAACACACAAATAAACAAAATGAAAGACAAAAATCACATAATAATATCAGTAGATGCTAAAAAAGCATTTGATAAAATTCAGCATCATTTTATGTTAAAAACTCTCAGCAAAATGGTAATAGAGGGAGCATACATCAACATAATAAAAGCCATATATGAGAAGCCTACAACCAATATTATACTCAACAGGCAAAAAGTAAAATCTTTCCCCTTTAAATAAGGAACAAGACAAAGGTGTCTGCTTTTACCACTCTTATTCAACATAGTACTGAAAGTTGTAGCCACAGTGATCAGGCAAGAAAAACAAATAAAAGACATCCAAATTGGAAAGGAGGAAGTAAAACTGTCATTGCTTGCAGATGACATGATAGTGTACATAGAAAACCCTACAGTCTCCACCAAAAAAACTACTCAACCTAATAAGTGAATTTGGAAAAAGAGCAGGATACAAAGTCAATATTCAGAAATTGATGGCATTTTTGTATAGCAACGATGAAATATCAGGAAGAGAAATTAGGGAGGGAAATCCCATTTACTAAAGCAACAAGAAAAATAAAGGACCTAGGAATAAATTTAACCAAGGAGGTAAAAGACCTATACTTGGAAAACTATGGAACACTGAAGAAAAAAACTGAGGAAGATACAAATAAATGAAAGCATATACCATGTTCATGGATTGGAAGAATTAACATCATCAAAATGTCCATACTACCCAAAGCAATCCATAGATTCAATACAATTTCTATTAAAACACTAATCACTTATTTCACGAATATAGAATAAATATTTTAAAAATTTTTATGGAAGCAAAAATGACCCCAAATAGCCTCAGCAATCTTGAGAAAGAAGAACAAAGTAGGAGGGATCACAATACTTGATACCAAACTATACTACAAGGCCACTGTAATCAGGATGGTCTGGTACTGGCATAAGAACAGACACATGCATCAATGGAACAGAATAGAGAGCCCAGAAAAGAACCCAAGTCTTTATGGTCAATTAATATTTCACAAAGAGGGCATGAGCATACAAAGGAGTAAAAATAACCTCTTCAATAAATGGTGTTGGGAGAACTGGACTGGTACACACAAAAAAATGAAACTAGACCACCAAGTTACACCATAAACCAGAATAAACTCAAAATAGATAAAACACAATATAAGTCGTGACACCATAAAAGTCCTAGTGGAAAACATAGGCAGGAAAAATTCAGATATCCCACGTAACAATATTTTTGCAGATATGTCTCCTAGGGCAAGGGAAATAAAGGAAAAAATAAACAAATGGGACTACATCAAATTGAAAAGCTTCTGCATGGCTAGAGAAACGCTCACCAAAATGAAAATAGAACTGACCATATGGGAGAATATATTTGCCAATGATACATTGAACAAGGGTTTGATCTCCAAAATATATAAAGAAATCCTATTACTCAACACCAGGAAGACAAACAATCCACTTAAAAAATGAGCAAAGGACCTGAATAGACACTTCTCCAAGGAGGACATAGAGATGGCTCATAGACATATGAAGAGATGCTCAACATCACTAGCCATCAGAGAGATGCCAACTAGAACCACAATGAGATATCACCTCACTCTTGTCAGAATGGCTATCATTAATAAATCAACAAACAAGTGCTGGAAAGGATGAAGAGAAAAGGGAAACTTAGTATACTGTTGGAGGAATGCAGAATGGTGTAGCCATTGTGGAAAACAGTATAGAATTTCCTCAAAAGACTGAAAATTGAACTGCCTCATGACCCAGTGATTCCACTGTTGGGAATACACCCTAAGACTCAGCAATTCAAAATAACTTATGTGTCCCAATGTTCATAGCAATGCTATTTACAAGAGCTAAGTGCTGGAAACAGCCTAAGGGCCCATCAGTAAATGAGTGTATCAAAAAAATATGGATGTTTACGCAATGGAATACTATGCAGCAGGAAAAAATGAACTCCTTCCTTTTGTGACGGCATGGATGGAACTGGAGAATATTACACTAAGTGAAATAAGCCAGTGTGTAAAAGACAAATAGCATATGATCTCACCTATAAGAGGAATCTAATGAACAAAATAGAATAATCAACATGGAAACATGAAACAGACAAACAGTGACCACAGGGTGGGAAGGGGCATAATGGTGGAAAGAGGGAGAAGGAACTAGTCAAAGAATATGCATGAATGACCCAGGGACATGGACAAAAGGGCAGGAAAAGACTGTGGGAGTGGGTGGTGCGATGGGTGGAGGAGGGCAAAGGGGGAAAATATTGGGACAGCTGTAATAGAATAATAAAAAATGATTAAAAAATCTAATTCAATATTTTGTTTTAATTTCTTTGTTAAACAGCAATCTAGATAAATTTTGTAGTGGCCTGAGAAATCTCTGAATGTAAGTTTTGAATCCATAAAAAGTAATTTTGTAACACTATCTTGGACTTACTTAAAAGCAAACAGTAAGTTTTTTTAATTAAAAAAAGAAAAAGGGCACCTAACATCATGTAAAATATAAAGTATAGTGCAAATTATCATCACTAAACTCCCCATTTCTCTCATATACATGTGTATATAGAGATATATATGAGTATATGTACATATATACATTTATAAAAATTTTATTAAATTTGCCTGAAATATTTTTGTTTAAACCTCTGTCAATCCTAACTATCACCCAGCCCTCCAAAATGCCATCACACCCCTGTTATACTTGCTGAGTATCTCTCAAATGCCTGAGTCTATTGCCTGCTGGGGTCATGCCAAAGAAAGTAGGCTTGATTTTTTAGGCAATGTGGGTCCATTGAAGATTTCAGATAATAGAAATAATATAATTTTTCCACATACATTTAATCAAAAATGTGTTGTACACCAACTGTGCAATAGACACTGTGCTAGGCAATGGAGGAACAACCACAAATAAGACATAGTCTGCACCCCCCTAGAACAATGTACAGCTGGTAGAAAAGTAGCTGGTTGAAAGCTGAGTCTGAGAGCAAAAGGCAGTAGCAGCCTTTTTTAATAGTCTAAGAAAGATGGTAAAGGTAAAGGAAATCCAAGAGAAATGTCAAAGGTAGAACTGACTGGACTCTGCCAGCCATTTTACCGTCAGGTTTCCTTTCCTTACCAATTCTCAGTTAACACCCTCCAGGACTTTCCCCATGGATGTTTACAACACTTTAGAACTCTGTTACGTGATCCAAGTTCAGAGAACTGTACCACAGTACGCTGTTTTATTTGCCTATTAATAAGTAGAATAAATATAGCCAATGAGCTTAGTCAAGGATCTGAGTGCCTTTGGTGTTATAGTAATAAAGAAGAGGAAACACATCCAGAAAAGGTCTGAAACATAGAGTTCTGTTTTATAAATCAATAAGCATAAAGTAAAAGTACTATAAAGTCCATCTTAAGTAGACACTATTCATCACTCTCATTAAAGTACAACAATACTTTCCAGTACTTCAATGAAAAAAAGAAAAGGTTAAAGTTTTGGCACAATCTGAAATCTGGCACTCATAATGTTTAACCAGCCTACAAGGCTGCCTTTCTCTTAGAATCTCCTCAAATGAAAATGCAGACTGCCTGTTTTCAAGGGTAAGAAGCCTTAAAGTGCTGTTTTGTTAGCTTTTCAGAAGCAAATGAATAGAACAGGATAAGGCTAGAGTCACCAATGCTCCCCATATTATCATCTAATACATCTAACCACACAGAAAACAGAAAATCTAGTTGTGATAAAATGAGCCCAGCAGTGGGGAGCAAACATCTTCCAAGTGTATCTGGCAAGTGAAAAACTGAGACACATTTTCTTTATTATTTCTTACTTTTTCCTTTATTTTCATTGTTGACACTATTGCAGATGCCCCCATTTTCCCACCCACCCCCAACATCTTCTGTTGTTTTTTGAAAATGGTTGATCCTGCTCAGTCTGGCAGCTAGTTTACAAAGGTCCTAAGCCAAGCTTAAGTCAAAGTGAAGGCAGTGGTTACTGTGTACATATTTCTAAACCCAACCAAATAATTCTGATTTCTTGATCCTTGCAGATAAGTGACTGTGAATATGTAGAGAAATGGTGATAGACTGAGAAAAGCTTTCAAGTGCCTATTTGTAGGCTTATTGTCTCAGTTACCTGTCTGCATAACACACCACCCAGAAATGCAGTGAGTGGCATAAAACAACAAACATGCTGTTATGTTCCTTCCTTCTGGTGGTGAAGGATTTTAGCAAAACACACATGACTTGTTTCTGCTCAGGGATGTCCAGGGCCTCAGCTTGGTGACTCCACATGCTGCCAAGGGCCTCAGAAGGTATGGCTGGAATAGCAGGAACAAGAGAACCCACTGTCCATGTGGTTTCTTTAATCACAAGTCTGGCACTTGGCCTGAGAGGAGTAAAGGACAAGCTCAGCTGGGGCTGTCAAGCAGAGTACAAACACGAGGCCTCTCTAGCTTGGTGGTCTTGAAGTAATGAGTTCTTACATAATGGTCCAGGTCTCAAAGGACAAGTATTCCAGTGAACAAGGAAGAAACTGCATAACCGTTTGTGATCCAGTCTCAGAGGTCACCTAGCATCATTTCCAGTGTGCTCTACTGGTTGAGGCATTCACAAGCCCACCCAGATTCACGTGGAAGACACATAGACCCCAACTCCTGGTGGGAGTAGTGTCCCAAAAAGTTGCATTCATGTTGTTAAATTGTCTCAGTTACCTTCCACATAAGATGCCACCATAAACAGAAAGACAGACTGTATTATTAACAGCACAGGGGGATATGGGAAATAGGGAAAGTTCTCATTAGGTACATGTGAAGTGAAATGAACAGACAGTCCTTATAAGAATGATCTCACTGGAGGACACCAGGAACACTCAAGATCTAATTTCTACATTGCTCTGTTACTTGGAACAGGGCTTCTTAATGCATATTCTTAACCTCCATAAGGGCTGTATGGCTCCTTTGACTAATGGTGCTCCAGATGGGCCTCTAGATCATATCATTGTCAACACCATGGGGCTACCATAACTTCTTCCAGGCAGGTCCTTACACATCAGGTCAGAAATGAAGAACCAGTACATTACCACAGCTAAAGAGTCATCACTGTATGAATGTATGGAGACAATTTTGCCCCTGCCATGAATACCTATCCTGATTTTTCTGGGTATGTGGAAGAGAGGAAGAATTAGGGATTCCTGTAACAATTACCCCACCCCACCCCACCCAAGCCATCTTCAAGCTGTTCAATATCACTTCCAATGGGATCATGGAGCAGCAGGGAAGAGAGAAGGAGATGAGCAGTGTAAGGACCCAGGCAAGAAGAGCAAAATATTGCCATTAATTACATAATTACACAATTATATTAATATCAGGGGAAACAAACTCTAAGACATACAGCATAGCTAGACATAAAGCATGTCATTTAATAATAACAAAAAGTACCTTATATATGAAAGAAATAATTTTAAATTTTTGTGCAACTTTTGATACAACCTCAAAACGTTTAAGCAAAATTAGCAGAAAGAAATAGATAAATGCAATATTATGCAGGGATAGTTTAACAAATCTCTACATTGGATAGATCAGGAATATAAAAAATCAGTAAGAATATAGAAAAATCTAATTATATAACTATATAATTATCAAGCAAAGTTAAGATTTGAAATATAGAGATAACGATACAGGTTTTTTTAAGCACACTTGAAACACTTACAAAAATTGACCCAAAGTGGTCCTTAAAGCAAGTTTCAAAAAATACAGAATTATTGGTTTCATGCAAAGCATAGTTTCTGACCAGACTACAATGTTTTTAAACTTGACACCCACAGAAAGATAACTAGAAAAATCCCATATGTCTGAAAATCAATAAACTTCTAAATAGCTCAAGGGTCAGAGAAAAAGATTAAAATTGAAAATTGAAAAATTTAGAACTAAATAATAACAAAAGTATCACAAACAAAACTTGAGGAAATACGGCTAAAGCAGAAATTAGAGGGAAATTAATAGTTTTAAAATGCTATTTATTTATTAGAAAAGAAGAAAGCCTGGAAATTAAAGTGCTAAGCATGAATCTTAAGATTTAAAAAATATATAAAAAAGATTTTTAAAAGGGAAAAAAAGAACAGCTTAATTAAGCAAAAAAGATAAAGAAAGGAAATAATAGTAAAAGTAGATAAATTAATCAATATATAGTAGAAATAATTCACAAAGCCAAATATTGTCCATTTAAGAAAACTAATACAATTTGCCACCCTCTGGTAATATAGATCTAAAAAACAAAAGCACAAATAATATCAGAAATTTTTTAATTTTTTATCTATTGGTGTTTTTAAGAGAGAGAAGCATCAATCCATTCTTCCACTCATGTATGCATTTATTGGTTGATTCTTGTATGTGTCCTAACCAGGGATCAAACCTGCAACTGTGGTATATCAGGATGATGCCCTAACCACCTGAGCTAACTGGCCAGTGCAATGTCAGAAATTTTAAAAGGAAATTGGCAGAGGAAATGAATCAATATTTTTCTGAAAACATCCAAATGGCCAACAGGTACATGAAAAAGTGTTCAATGTAACTAATCATCAGGAAAATGCAAGTCAAAACCACAATGAACTATCATCAATCACACACCTGGGTCTACTTGCAAACTGTCACCTGTACATGGAGGTCAAGGAGAAACCAGAGAAAGAAGCTGGCCACTCCAGATTGGTGTGTGGCAGGTTTAATAAGCAAGGGAACTTACATGCAAGGCTTGTCTTCCATAGCTGCAAGATGAGTACAATTGACCTTTGAATAACACTGATTTGGACTGTGCAGGTCAACTTATAGATGGGTTGCACATCCTCCAAGTCACCCAACCTCTAATTGAAAACAGTATTTTGGCATTCCCAACTGTGAATTCTCAACCACAAATAAAAATGGTATTCTTGATATACTGGTTGAATTCTCAAATGTGAAGAAGAAATACATAAGAAAATATTGATGAAATAAAAAGAAATACACCACTTATAAAAACTGATTCAAAAAGTAGGAAACTTTAATAGTTTGTAAGTACTCACCTCCTCTCACAACCACATGAAAATAACAACTAAACTATAGAACCATCATTAGATCACCTGAAATCTGGCTTAATGGAAGTCCTACAACTAGAGAATTAAAGAAGGAGCCACATCAAGAGTGGGGGGGGTGCAAAGATGTGGAATAAGCTGGTCCCATATCCACATATGGTGGATAAAAATAGGGATGGGTATCTTGGCTGCAGAGGTATCCCCTGAGCAGCCAAGAGTCCTGGCTCCACACCAGGACCCCTCTACCTGGGATTCAAGCGCCAAGAAGAGAAGTCCCCATAGCTTCTGGTTGTAAAAACCAGCAGAGATTGAGTCTGAGAAAGACCAAGGGCTTCTGGAGTCCCAGGCAGTTTCTTTTAAGGGATTCCTACAAGGACATACATTTACTCACTCCTTCTGAGCTCCAGTGTTGCAACCATGTCTGAAAAGTACCAGAGACATACAAGGAGGAACTGAATTGTTCCAAAACAGGGTATGAACTAGGGGATAGGGGTGGGCAGCTTTCAGAAGGAAGTATTGGCCACTGTTCCTTTGATGAGCCCACCCTCCACAGAACTAGCAGGCTAGCACCATATCTGAGACTCCATCAACCTGGCTAACACTCCACCCCAGTGATTTCCTGAGACCCTACCCCATCCAACTTTCAGGCCCACCTGAGATGTTTCCAGTGGCTTTTCCATAAAAATGGCCCTTTTTTGGCTAATGCTTTAGATTTTCCTAAATCTCTCAAACAAAAATAATACAAATGCATTACAGGGAATTAATAGTGGAGTAGATGAAGCAGAGGATCTAATAAGAGATTTGGAAGATAAGGAAGCAGAACATCCAATCAGAACAGCAAAAAGAAAACAGGATCCAAAAAAATAAGGATTGTGCAAGGAGCCTCTGGGACAACTTCAAGCACAGCAACATTTGCATCATGGGGGTGCTGGAAGAAGAGAAAGGGCAAGTAATTGAAAATCTATTTGAAAAAAATAATGACGGAAAAGTTCCCTAACCTGGTAAAGGAAATAGACATACAAATCTAAGGAGGAGAGAGCATCCCAAACAAGATGAACACAAAGAGGCCCACAGCAAGATATATCATAATTCAAATACAAAAGTTTAAAGACAAATAGAAAATCTTAAAACCAGCAAGAGAAAAGCAGTTAGTAACCTACAAGGGAGCTCCCATAAGACTGTCAGTTGATTTTTCAACAGAAACTTTGCAGGCCAAAAAGGATTGCAAGAAATATTTAAAGTGATGAGAAGCAAGGACCTACAACCAAGATTACTCTACCCAGCAAAGCTATCACTAAGGGACAGATGAAGAGCTTCCCAGTCAAGAAAAAGTTAAACGACAATAAACACATATATATTAACAACTGAATCTAAAAAATAAAATAAATGAGCAAGCAGAACTGAAACAGGCTCATAGAAACAGAATATTTTGATGGTTGCAAGATGGGAGGGGAGTTGAGCCGACAAGTAAAAAAGGTGAGTGATTAAACACAAATTGGTTGTTACAGAATAGTCATGAGCATGTAGAGTACAGCACAGGGAATATAGCCAATAATATTCTAATAACTATGTGTGGCATCAGGTGGATGTGAGATTTATTGGGATAATCACTTAGTAAGTTATATAATGTCTAATCACTGGGGTGTACACCTGAAACAATATAAGAAGGTATGGTCACTCTAACTGAAACATTTTTTAAATTTTTTTTAACATTTTGTAACCATTAAAGATACTGCGTCAGCTGTTTACTCACTTGTGTTGGTGTAGGGTAAATGGAGGCAGACTGGATTCCTCACCCAGGTGTCTGGATAACTAAGGGAAGCAGTTTTCCCATAATCTTGAATGGGCCTGACAAGTAGTGTCTCGTAGCCTTGAGACTGGGTCCATAAATGGTTCCCATAACATGAAGTGGGCTCACATGCACAGAACCATGCTATGTTATATAATGTTTTTGGTTTTCTGCCAACTTTGTCTTTAGTACTTAAGCAGGTAGGGGCTCCTCACTAGAGAGGCACGCAGCTTACAGCATGCATGGCTCATCTACCCGTAAATAAAGGCACGTCACACATCCCCATGGCTCCACGCATTTTCTTCCGTCTCCCTGAACCTAGAGTGGACCTGCCAGACCTCGACCGGCTGCAACACAGTTGGTTTCTGTGAGATATTTTTCTTCATATGCTGCAAAAATAATTGACTATCGAACACATATAAATTAATTTTTAAATATAATTTTATCCCAGTTTAACACAAACTATTCCAGACTACAGAAAAGAGAAAAAACTAATCCGTGACTCTTTAGGCACTTTGCATAACCATGATTCAAAAAACTGACCAAAGTGATAAAAAGAAGAACAACTACAGGCCAGTCTCAATCATGAACTTAGGTGTAAAATAACAAACAAAATATGAGCTTGCTCAATTACCCTGGGGATATCTTAATGGCCTGAAATGTTCCATTTCTTGACCTGGCTGGTGAACACATTGAGTTTGTTAAAACATTATCCTTTAAATTGAACAAATATATATTTGTTTAAATGCATTTTGTACACTCTTCTTTATACAGGCTATATTTCATTATAATAGCAATCATCAACATCATCATCCCTAGGAGCACCTGACATACTCACTCTTTCCTATTAAACCCATCTACTGTTCCTTCGAACCTCTCAAACACCTGTGCTAGCAGCTACATGCAGTGTGGCCCAAACACTAAGCAGCTGCAGTATCACATTGGAACTGGTTAAAAGTGAAAATCTAGGTCCCTTGCAAACCTACTGAATTGGAAATCTCTGCAGGTGAGACTCAGAAATCTCTATTTTAACAAGCTCTCCAGGTTATTTGTAGGCTCAAGTTTGGGAAGTGTTGTTCTACTGATAGCCACAAGTAACAGAGGACTTACAAGCAAGAGGTGGGCCTTAAGCCCAAGAGAACTCGAGCCAGAGAATACATGGTGTCCAAAACCACACCCAGTGTCTTACCTGTAGCACATATTGCAACATGCTGGGTTTTCCATTTTTGAGGGACCAGTCTCACCTGGACCAATTTCATTTCACAGTAAGAATGATGATCATTTTTCAATGACTCACACCTGAACATCTGTGTCAATTATAGGGCAATGGTTCTTTAATTATAATAGAAGATTTCTTCTCACTGTTTACCCAGAGTAAACACTGCTCTAGCTCTGAGTGAAGGGAAAATGTGTTCATTCTGAATGATCCAGGGACAAGGACTCTCCTTAATTCATAAACTAATCATTCATGTGTAGGAATATCCAAAAGTTCTCCTCCTTCCTACCCCCTTTCTTTTGTCCTCTTCACTGTTTCCCAGAACATTTGCATCCGTAGGAAAAGCAACAGAAGGTGACTTCCAAGTAAGTTCCTCAGTTCCTCAAGACACCTGCAAGTGATTCACTGGGAATAGAGACCAAAACAGGTGGCCCAGTAATATCTATGTTAATGATGAATTAAAATGTTCATTTTGATATATGAATAAAATAACCTTAAGAAAATTAAAAAGCCATCAGTGGTAGAATCAGAATAAAATTTGATTATACAAAATCAAAGAAAAGACAAAAGAATTAATTAATACAACCACTTGGAAAACTATTTGGCTGGCAATATCTACAATAACTGCGTATACCCCAAATCTAAAACATTTCATTTCTAATACATACCCGATAGAAATATGTATATATGTTTACCTAAAACCATGTATAAAAATGCCCATTGCAGCTCTATTTATATTAGTCCAAATCTGGAATCAATCCTAATGTCTATCATGAGTAAAATGTATGATAAATTTTGGTATACTCATATTCATAGAATATGCAAAATATGCACACTGGAATACTATTAAATAAAAATGAGAAAACTGCTGCTGTATTCAAAAGCACAATTATAATAATGAGTGAAAGGCATTAACTAAAGAGTACAAGGTCTGTCCGGAGAGTATTCAACCATGTATTATGAAAAATAGAGGCATTATTGAAGAAGATACAAGATACAAGAAACATTGTACATAGGACAGTGACACCTCAGTCCCCTTCAAAGTAGGCACCTTGGGACCTCACACAGTTCTCCCAATCACCATCAGCTACCCTGTCATATTTTCCTGAATCTCACTGATAGTCTGAAATCCCTTCCCTTTTAAAGGTGATTTCAGTTTTGGAAAAAGGCAGAAGTCTCAGGGTGCCAAATCTGGTCTGTAGGGGGCTGAGTCACCTGGGTGATTGTTTTGCCAAAAGCTCTGCACAAGACGTGATGCATGAGTGGGCACATTGTCATGGTGAAGCTGCCAGTCACCAGTTGCCCAGAGCTTCGGCCTTCTGAATCATCCAAATAGTTTCTGTGGAGGAATGTTCAAGCTTAACACACAATTTGATGCAGATTCATAGCTCTACTCACTCAATCATTTTGAATGCATTGGACACACAGTACACATGCTCACTCAATGGCACCTACAGCCCCCACTGACTAGTACAGTGACATCATCATTGTTCGCAAATGCACATTCCAGTCCACTCTCCTTGGCTGCCAGGTTACATCGATGTCACGCAAACTGTTCTTGTTATATTAACAATGGCTGGACTTTTACCGGACAGACCTCTCATATATATTATAAAATTCTGCTTTTTTTTTTATTGTTGTTCAAGTACAACTTTTTTCCATTTTCCCGCCACCACTTTAAAATTCTACTTCTATCAAATTCAAAACCATTCTATGGTAATAGAAGTCGTAACACCCTCTGCCTCTGAAGGAGAGAATAATGGCTGGGAGGAAGTATGAGGAAGGTTAACAGGGAACTAATAATTTCTTGGTCTGAAAGATTGTTCTGTATGTTCCCATTGTAAAAGTTAATCAATTATACACTTATGATTGGCCATTTTACTGATATACTTTAAATGAAAAGGTTCATTGAAAAAATATTTATTTTTACAAAACAAAATGGAGGGAGGGAAAGAGGAAAGAATGACTCAAGTAGATTCATTTGGTACCCAACTCTCTGATTTAAGTAGTTTCTTAAGTCAAATGCAAGCTTTGCCACTTATTTAGTTAAAGCATTATTTAAATTCCTCTATAAAATTAAGATACAGTCATTCACTCATCCAACAAAAATATTTTGAGTGCCTAATATTGTTATGGGAGAAACTCCCAGAAATTCAGTTTTTCTCATCAATGCAGTAAAGAATTAAAGATCAACAAGTCTACTAGCGTGCAAGAAGGGTTTATTGGTGACCCGTTCTCATGGAAGAGAAAAGGCCTAGTTAAGGTAGGGGTAGAGGGCTGAAAGGATTAGGTTCAGGGTGAAACAAGCTAAGGGTGTTTAAAGGCCAGGGTGGCAAGAGCAGGGGTAGTGAGGGCCCAGATAGCAAGCATGCACAGCCTGACAGCCAAGAGGTCAAGCCCACCAAGCCCCAAATCCTTTGTCCTGAGGACTAATATAGTTGGCAGGACGAGGGGTGAGGAGTAAGAAGTTATATATTTGATTGACAGGTAAAGGTGGTGCAGGCTTTCCGGGACAGGGGCGGGAATACCCAAAGGTATTAATGAGTTTCTTCCTTTAGGCGCTATGGGCCCTTTTGGGACGTTCAGGCCTTGGGATGAAAGCACAGTTTCAAAGGCTTTCTTTCCCAGAGAGTGGAAAAGATACGTAGAACTTCAAGGACTGCTGAGTCAGAGGGTGGGAAATGTATCCCTCCTCCTCCCTGACTTTTTTCCCCTCTGGCTGTTCATTCTACCATTTATGCATTTGAGATATAGCAACAAGCAAAACACCCAAATCCTTACCGTCAGAGAGCCAATATTCTAATGTGGAAGGGACAAAAAAAGTCTACTCTACATACCTCACACAATTTCTGTGAACCTTGAGAGAGAGTGTTGTAAGAACCTGCTACTCAAAATACGCCTTGTGGGTCAGCAATATTAGCACTACCTGTGAATTTGTTAAAACAGCACAGTCTGGCCCCACCCTAGACCTACTAATTAGTATCCTCATTTTAACAAGACCTCCAGGTAATGTATATGCATATTAAAGTTTGAGAAGCCCTGTTATAGCACTTTGTGAATCATAAAATGCCGTCAAGTATAAGCTATTATTATTATTAGTCATGCTCGTCGGGAAGTTGCCACAACCCTGCTTTGTAGATACATTCCTATTCCAACAAATAAGAGATGTGAGCCTAAGAAAGCACATGTTTACGCCTGTTTAAAAACTGCTCCATCTCCAGGATGTGTTGCTTTGGAATGTGTTCTTCAAGTCAGCCTCGATTCTCCAAGTCAATAAAGCCCTGCACCAAAAGCCTCACTGATGAAAATGCTGTTGGGGAACTTTATTGCTGGGTTTTTCTATTGTTTCAACACCATTTCCTGGGCAGTCAACAGAGAGCCCAGGAAGAGTGCTTTGATAATGTAATAAAATGCTGAACAATACAGACTTTTTAGATTTACAGAGTTTTATTGGCATGTCCCAGATGCATTTTGTGTCTTTCATCTCCTAGCTCTTTGGTGGGTCTTTAATCAGACTTGTCCCAACAGTGCTTTGTGGACATGAGAACCCAGGAAGCTGCTGATTGCTGGTGGGAGGGGATGTTGTTCTAAGAACAGGGTCTAGTCAGGCCTTCGACAACTGTCTTATTAGACAAATAAATACTTTGTCAAGTTGTTCCTATAGGAGTGTTACTCAAAATTTAACGTGCATGCAAATCACCCAGAAATCATATTAAAATGCAGTTGAGATTCACTAGGTCTGTGTTGAGGCTGAAAATTCTTCATTTCTAGCATATTCACAGATAATGCTGATGCCACTGGCTCCTGGACCACACTGCGAGTAGCAAGATCCTCTCCCACAGGGACTCAAAAGGGTGGGGGGGGGGGGGGAAGCGATTTTGAAACACAAGTCTCCTCCAGTATACACTATATGTTATCTTCTGACAGAAACCAATGCCCAGCAAACCAAAGTAAATTGATTTACTGATACTTTAGAACTTTAGAAATTAAAAGATCCATATTAAAACTATAAGTGTAGTTTTATATATTTAAATGTAACCATTTATATAAAAACTGGAAATATACTAAAATGTTAAGATTTCTTCTTTTTTCTTGATTCTTTCTAAATTTCCTAAAATAAACATAACTTAATTTTACAATATGAAAAAAAAATTGCCCTGGCTGGTGTAGCTAAGTGGATTGAGTGCCGGCCTGCGAACCAAAGGGTCTCTGGTTTGATTCCCAGTCAGGGCACATGCCTGGGTTGCAGGCCTGGTTCCCAGTAGGGAGCGCATGAGAGGCAACTGCACATTGATGTTTCTCTCCCTCTCTTTCTCCCTTCCCCTCTCTCTAAAATTAAATAAAATCTTCTAAAAAAACAAAGAAAACAATAACTACTAGTTTTTAAAAGTATATTTTTACTAATTATCCTAATTTCATTCTAAACACTCTGAATAGTGAATACAAAATTCCTAACTTTTCTATAAGTATTAGGCAATGTAACATATATTCAGATTCTCTGTACCTCTTCTCTCTGTCTCCCATCATAAAGCAACTCTGAGGGCTGCAAAAGGTCAAATTGCAATGGACTCCAAATATCCAACATTACATTTTCTAAGGTAAGGAATGGCTTTTTTGGTTCTGCCGTCTTAATGGTGAATATGTATGTGGACTCATTAATAGTAAATAACTGCTACTCTGTAAGAGCCTTTTATGATGAAAAAGTCTTCATTACAAAGCTCTGGACTTCCAAGAAGCATTTCACAAATGCCTCTGATGAATTCATGATTATCTTGAAGCATTTCAACAACAAAAGCTGGCTCTTTTTCAAACTCTTGAGACAAAAAAAAAAAAGTTAAATAGACATTATTGTTGATGATTTGGTCCTGCGAGCGACTGGAGAAAAGCCATGAGTGGCAAGCAGTCTGACTAGAGCTTATTCCCTTACCCGCTGCCTTACACTTCCTCTAATGATGCTTCATGTTTCTTGAGTACTTATTACGCACCAGGGACTGTATTAAATACATTAGATGGATTGTCTTATTTAATACTCCCAGCAACCTATCTTCCCTATCTTACAATAAGGAACCAATATTAGAGAGGTGAAATAACTTAACTACAAATACACAGTAAGTGACAGACAAGACAGGAAGTGACTGATTCCAAGCACAATGTGTCTCAGTGACACTTGGTAGAAATCAGTGAGTTTAGGCAGAGACCATGTCTTCTCATTTGAAAACAACAGAGCTTCAGAATAAAAAACTGAGAGAAAAAAGAAAACCGTTAGCCATTATTACTTCCGGGTTAATGGGCTTAAAATACTTATCCTTTCTGTACTTCGCAAATTTTCCAAAGTGCTTGTAATTGGGGAAAATTATTATTTTAAGTCATGTTAACTTTCCCCATCTAGGATAGTCTGTGTTAATTTCTCTAAAACATCTACACTGAAAAAATACCCACAAGTGACAGCAGTAGTAAATGAAATCCTTCCATTAAACCCAAGGCCAGAGTCGCGTGTGTTAGAGGCCTGCTGAGAGAAGAGCTACTCCAACAGGGAGAAAGGAGAAAAGTTGGAGGCAAAACATTTTAGTGACCTCACCTTTGGTCCCCTGACTCCAAGTGGCCCAGGTTTATAAGCACACAGATGTTTTCTACAGGTTCACGGAATAAAACGGTGTAAAGTACAGCATAGGGATTTTAGTCGATAAGGTTGCGATAACTATGTATGGTGCCAGGTGGGTACTGCAGATAGCAGGTCGACCACTTTTTAAAGTATGTGATTGTCCACCACTGTGCTGTATCTCTGAAACTAATATAAAATAATATTAAATGTCAACTATAATTGAAAATAAATTTTAAAAAAATTCCTTCTGTTTTAGGTGAGAGGGTTTGAGTACTGTAGTAAAAACATGATTGTTACTTGCTGGTGCACGGAGCCATTGATAGTCCCAGTGAGAATTTTTCTAGGTGGTGTGATTCTTCTGAAATTTTGTCAGTGGTGCTTTTAAACACAGACTCTGATATAAAAGGTACTGAAGTAATTAGTTCTGGAAAGGTCTTTTTTCTTCCTTCTCAGGGAAAAAGAACTTAAAAGCTAAAAAGACTTAGGGTTTTTTTAAACAAGGATTTATTCCTCTAGCATTGCTAATGTTTTGAAATCAATAGAAACCATTGCGGTCTGCTTCCTGTTGATCTCATTATCCTTGCTACTCTTGGTGTCACCCCTTGTGAGCTGGTGACATCACAGTGCATTGTTTGAGTCGTATTCATTACCCAAGTGCTGCTGAAGGACAGAGGGTTGAGAGAATGACAGAGATACTACTGGAATCTCTCCTCTGCATGAGTCAGAGGGGAAATTGCTGCTGTCTTCACGGTCCACTGATGGAACACATACCATGTGCCAGGAGCACCAGGGGAGATCTCCAGCCGTGCGTGTCATCACAACACCGAAATGAAGATCAGGGGATCAGAAAGGCTGCTGCAAGAGACTGCGCCAGGCCACAAAGCAGAAATTCCAACTGACAGATACAAAGGGAATGGGAGGGGCTGAGGGGCTGAGGGGGACTTTGAGATGAAGGTCTCTAAGGAATAAGAAAATCTTCAAAACACCTCTGGGAGGTGGGAAGAAGGTAAAATTTTACAGTAGGTCTTCCTTAGTTCCTTCTGGAAACATGGGTTTTCCTCTGGGCCAGAATCCTAACAAGGAAGATCAGTGAATCCTTGAAGAACAACCATTAAAAGCCTGATGTCATGATTTGTAGACTGATTAATTGGCTTCCTCATCTGTGAAATAAATAATGGTACTGAACTCATAGAAACGCTAGAAGGGTTAAATGAGGAAACATAAAGAACTATGTACACAGTGCCTGGCACACAATAGGCCTACAGAAAAATGATGGCTGTTACTAATTATGTGCGTGTCTGTGTGTATAAATTAGTGTGTATACATATAAATGTGTGTATATATTTATATATATATATATATATACAAAATCTTTGAGATACCTTATTTATTCTTCTATATCTCATGGCAAAGAAAGATGAGAAGCATTCTGGTTTCAGTTTTGGATTTATTGAGGGTCATTAAGAGAATGTGAAATGTTTTATGTGTCAGACCTCCCAAAATGAGTCCAAATAACAAGGCAGTGTGATAAAGCTATCCTGTCTTCTTGGCTAGTGGCTTTCTAGATTCACTGAGAGCCAGTTTAGATAAAATACTGTATGGGTTTCTACATGTCAAAGAAAATTTTCAGAGAATAGAGTTTAGCAGGCAAGGAAGATGACTTTACTCAAGACTATTGCAAAAAGGGCCGAGTCTTTTGCAATGGAAGAGAGAGATGGAACTCAACTTCCCTAAAAGCAAAAAGTATGAGAGTTTTTCAGTGCTGGGGGGAGCTAGTGGAGAAGTACTGGAGGATATTGGGGGGAGGTGGTTAATGTGATTAGGCCATCTGTGTTTGCTAATTGACATATCGGCGTATAAAGTTCATCTTCTACCCTCCCACAGAGACTGGGAGATCTGGGTGCTTTCTTTCTTTTTCTTTTTTGATTTTTTTAAAATTACAGTTTACATTCAATATTATTTTGTACTAATTTCAGGTGTACAGCATAGTGGTTGGGTAATCATATACTTCACAAAGTGGTTCCCCCAATAGTTCAAGTACATAGTTATTATAATATTATTGACTATATTCTTTCCCCCTGCTGTGCTTTACTTCCCCCTGATGGATGCTACTGTTCTTGATGATCACATTTCAAAGGATGGCTCCCAGATCCCTGAAAAATATAGTCCTGGATTATAAAACAGGCAAGAAACTAGGAAAATATTTACATCTCAAAGAGACAAAGAAAGAATTTGCCACTGCAAGTTTTCTTAAGTAAATGCTCTAAAGAAAGAGAGAGAGAAAGAGAGAGGAGAGAGAGGTCAGTGACCTATAATCAGGAAGACTGTCAAAAGTTTAGTCAAGCTGTAGGGCACATTAAGATCATTTGGGTTGTATTTCTAGTTTAACATAATCAGTCTTAATGCATCAGTGAAAGAGAAAGCCTCCTGTGGTATATTTTCTCTGGTGCCACCAGGTATCACCTGTCTAAAACTAGCTCCCATCCCCCTCCGTAATAACCTGTCTCCTTTCCCACCAGCTGAGTCGTGCCCCCATGTCAGACATCGGCAGGTGCAGTTTGTAGCAGACCACTGTTACCATGCTGGTGTGATTTGCGGGGGCAGCAAGGAAGGACCTGCATCTCTATTAGCCCCACTGGCAGGGCCAGGTCCTCGGCAAAATGTTGAGGTAGTCAATGTTTTTCCTCCCTTCCCCAGCCAGCCCCTCTTAATGTTTCAGACACCCTGTGCCCCTAGACTCTCCCCTCCCCTTTTCTTCCCTCCCAAAAAGCTGGTTCCTGAATCTTACACTAAAGAATAAAAAAATGGTTAAAGGTTTAGAGGAGGCCAGAATGTGTATACATTAACTAAATCTTCAACTAAGTGGTTCTGACCAAAAGTAGGTTGGAATCTTAACAGACCTTTCCCTTGATGCTGAAAGGGCCCACTTGCAACAAATGGCTGCCCCACTGAATCACAAGGCAGGAAAGCAGCAACGGAACCCAGCCGTCCAAGCACCAGCCCTCAACAGCCCTGCAGTAACCTGGTGCCAACCGAGGAAAGCTGGAGATAGGGGAGGGAGGATATTCCTGATGTGCTTGAAGATATCAAAAAATCTGTTTAAACAAAGTGGGGTGATGAAAACCAATGTTTCCCCCTCTTACTTTCCTTCAGATGAGCTCTAGAGCCGAAAAAATAGGGAAGCCAAAAAAGGGCCCTGCTCTTCCATTCTATCCCTCAAGCATCAACTCAAGCCTTTCCTGCTAGCTTCAAAGCAATTTTATGAGAGCAGTTTATCATGCTCCAAATGCCCCCTCAGTCACTTCTATATCTACTCCCTCCAAAATGTCAGTTTTACTGGATGTCCCCAGAGCATGGTAAAATGAGTTAATATATATATATATATAAAGCAGAAGAAAGAGTGGTATGTAACCAGGTGACATACATAGTAGCTATCACATCATCATAATGGTAATGGTAATGATGACAGTGACAGCACCAGGGCCCTGATTGTGAGCTGGCTTTGGCAAAGGCAGAGTATTAAAGTGCCTCACTTATAGCCTCTGGGTCAGTACCATAGAACAGAGAAACTCAGTAAATTCCCAAAAAGGAACATGGAATCAGCCTGTTCATTGTAAAGACTTAAGATAGGGAACGGGTGGTATTTTTCTAAGGACAGACTTACCCAAGGATGCTGGTCTTACTGTCTTGTGACAGTCAACCCCAGAAGGTAACTGAACCTGTCCTTACTTGAGTTTACCTCTACCCAGCACCACAGACACATGCGAGATCTGGATGGGGAGCATTCCCAACTCCAGTGACATATCTCCTCGGATACTGGGCTGGCCAAAAAGTCTGCTTTTTTTTTTCCATAAGATGGCTCTAGGAGTGCGTAGTTGTTTTTAATTTTATTTGAAACAATTTTGTTAGATTGTATTGTGACAGCTGTCATATCAGCATACATTTAAAAAACATTGATCAAAATTGGTGAATTTTTGTGTAGCCATTTTAACATTGAAGATGGACGAAAATACACATTTTTGGCATATTATGCTTTATTATTTCAAGAAAGGTAAAAATGCAATAGAAATACAAAAAAAAAGGGTGTGTGCAGTGTATGCAGAAGGTACTGTGACTGATCAAACACATCAAAAGTGGTTTGGGAAGTTTCATGCTGGAGATTTCTCGCTGGATGATGCTCCACGGTTGGGTAAGCCAGTTGAAGTTGATAGCGATCAAATTAAGACATATATTGAGACCAATCAATATTCTGCCATGCAGGAAATAGCTGACATACTCAAAATATCCAAATCAATAAAGTTATTGGTGAAAATGAAAAATGTGTCCTTTATTTTATGGAAAAAAACTATATGGGCTCTTTGGTCAACCCAACACTTCTTAGGAGAAATTCATCAGTAAAGCAGATATAAAGAACAGTTCTGTGATATTTGAGGGATGGTCTATCTTGACTCCTGTCAGCATCCTTGAAAGTAACCAGCTAGATTTATTACATAACAAGAACCAGCAAAAGTAGTTCTGCTTCCTGGGGAAAGCCAACATCCAAAAAAAGCAATAGAACTGTTGATATAGGGTAATTCAATGCTAAACTGACCCATCAGGGTGTTTTGTTGATTTTTTTTTTTCTTAAAAGGGAACAGGGCAGTGGAGACAGTTTGTGTTTATGCATGACCTAAATCTTTCACTTCCCCTTGCAGGAAAGAAGCAGATGTTCAGTGTAGGATTGGGGAGAGAATGGGGGAGACAAGGGAAACAAACAAAATTGTCATTCAAGTTGTTCTTTAAAACATCAGCCAGATGCTCCTTCTCATGTAAATGCTTAACACTTTTATCTTCATTCATACATTAACTCTTTATCCTCTGCCTACTTCACCTTTCTTTAAAGGCACAAATCTAATAAAAGCAGAGTCAACAATTACACAAACCATCTTTTTAACAAATAGTGCTGGGACAATTAGATATCCACAAGGAAAAGATAAATTTAGACCCTTCATAATACACTCAAAAATTAATTCAAAATGAATCATAGACCTGACATTTCTTATTAGATGTAAGAACTAAATCTATATAACATTTAGAAGAAAACAGGAGAAAATCTCTGTAACCTTGGATTAGGCAAAGATTTCTTAAATATGATGTCAAAAGTACAATCCATAAAAGAAAAAATTGATAAATTGGATTTTATCAAAATTCAAAAGTTTTGTACCTCAAAAGACAACATTAAGGAAATAAAAGACAAGCCACAAACAGAAAACATTTGAAAATCATATTTCTGATAAAGGACTTATATCCAGACTATATAAAGATCTCAACAATTCAATGATAAAAAAACAAGTTAAAAATAGGCAAAGTTTTAAATAAACACTTTACTAAAGAAGACATGTCAATACCAATAGTAAATGAAAGCATATTTAACACCATATGTCACTAAAGAAATCCAAATTAAAGTTACAATGAAATATTGCTTCACATCCACTACAATGACTAAAATCCAAAAGGCAGACAATAGCAAGCGTTGATGAGGACTTGGAGAAACTAGTACCCTCATACATTAAAATAGTAATAAATTTGGAAAATAGTTGGGCAGTTTCTTAAAAACCTAAATTAACCATAACACCCAGCAAATCTATTCATAAGAAATAAAAATATGTATCCACCCAAAGGCCAATACATGAATGTTCATACAACATTATTATAATAGCCAAAACCTGAAAGCAATTCTAATGCCCATCAAATGGTGAATGAATGAACAAAATGTGGTATATCTATACAATGGAATATTGTTTGTCAGTAAAAAGGAATGAAATATTGATATATGCTCAATAAAAGAAGCCAGTGACAAATAGCCATATGATTCTGTTTATATGAAATGTCCAGAATAGGTCTATAGAGACAGAAAGTAGCTTAGTGGTTGCCTGGGGATGAAGAAGAGATCTTTTGGGGATAATAAAAATATTCTAAAATTGGGTTTTGATATTTTCACAATTCTGTAAATTTACTAAAAGTCAGTGAATAGTACTGTGTAAATGGCTGATTTTTATACCTCAATGAAGAACACACAAGGGAAGGGCGGTGGGGACTGGGTGGGGTGGGCAGAGACCAGGGAAATAGGCGTGTCCATGATAGTGTCAACAATATAAATAAAGTTAAAAAAGGAATACCCCAAACAAAAAAGTCAGTAAATATTTCTATAAAAATATTAGATTAAAAAGAATGATCAAGTTTAAAGCTGATCTTCCTGACACCCAAGGCAAAAGCAAAGAAATTCGCAGGGCTATATAACTTGACTTTTGTCATTTGTTTTTAAAGGAAGCAAGCAAAACTACTTTAGGAAAAGATTTTTTCCTGGCTGGGGAAATAATTTACTATGCATATCTTTATGTTCATAGTAATACCAGTGTTTATTAAAGTTTTATCCAAAGAATAAAAAAGAATCCAAGATGTTCCATACATGCTTTTATTGAAGTGCTCTATGAGAAATAGAGCACCTAAATAAAAGTTGAAGTAATATTGTTAGGTCTTAGAGTAGGCACAGAATTTTCTGTGTGAAGCCAAAACAATATACTGCAGAATGAAGTTTGGGGCACTGTGATTTGATACCAGAAAATTACTAAAAGAAGCTAAAGGAATAAGTGGTTTGCATCTCTATTTAGCTATACTGCTCACATACCATTTTTCTCTTTGGGATTTTTACAAGATTTCTATAGCAGACGATTCAAAATTGGTTTTACCAGCCCTGTCTGGTATGGCTCATTTTGTTGGAACGTTTCCTGTAAACTGAAAGGCTGCTGGTTTATCCCCATTTGGGGCACATACCTAGGTTGTGGGTTTGATCTCCAGTCAGGGTGCACATTGGAGGCAACAAATTTATGTTTCCCTTCTTTCTCTCTCTCCCTCTTCCTCTGTCTCAACAAGCAATGAAAAAAAATGTCTTTGGGTGAAGATAAAAAAATTTTTTTAATTGATTTTACTGGTGAGTTCATTATTTTCAAACCTATTTTATGCAGCTAATTGAAAAAAGGTTCTCATCCTCAGATTGCAGACAGGTAAACAGTGAGGAAACTAGAAGATCTGATTTACGCTCTTGTGGGATAGGAAGACCTATAGATAAGTACAACTTTTTTCCTCAAAAAAGCAGCTTTGGACCTTTCCCCAAGGTGCTAACAAGTACAGCAAAGACCTAAACTTCTGTACCTACAGCTCTTAAGAGATATCTTTCCCCTGAAAAATTTTTAAGGGAGAAGCTGGCACCCATACGTACCTGCCTTAATGTGGTTCCTGTGGAGACATTAATTAGTTTGGAGCAGAATTGAATCTCCATGGCTCCAATGGGCAACATAGGTCCCAAAATACACATCACCACCCTACCACCTCTGTCTCTTACCTGTTCAGTAAGCCATGTAGCTCTACTTCACAAGGACACATTCTAAAAAAAATAGCATATTTGACACTGAGCTTTTACTTCTGATAGAAATCAGTAATTCAGTGTAGGACCATGTCATCAGTACAGAGAATAAAGGATACCTGCCTATTTGTGTCAAGATACATAGCATCTGATTGATCTTAAAAAGTTGACCCAAATTATCCTGTTAAAATTCCACTGCTGGGATTATACCCTAAGAGCCCTGAAACCCCAATCCAAAAGAACCTATGCACCCCAATGTTCATAGCAGCACAATTTACAACACCCAAGTGTTACAAGCAACCTAAGTGCCCACCAGTAAATGAGTGGATCAAAAAACTATGGTACATTTACACAATGGAATTCTACACAAAGGAGCTCCTACCCTATACGACAGCATACATAGAACTGGACAGCATTATGCTAAGTGAAATAAGCCAGGTGGTGAGGGACAAATACCATATGATCTCACCTTTAACTGGAACATAATCAACAAAAGAAAAAAGCAAACAAAATATAACCAGAGTCATTGAAGTTAAGAACAATCTAACAATAGCCAGAGGGGAGGGGGGAGATGACAGTGGGACAATGGGGAGAAGGGTTTTCAGTAACTACTATAAAGGGCACAGGGACAAAACCAAGGGGGAGTGTGGAAGCAAGGGAGGGAAGTGGGTTTGGCTGGGGTAGGGGGGGAGTGGTAGGGGGAAAATGCAGACAGCTGTAATTGAACAACAATAAAGTCATTAAAAAATAAAAATAAAAAAGAAAGAAAGAAATGTTAAATCCTAATGTACAAATGAGGAAAGAACAGCTTCCAAATAACCAATGTTTTTCTAATTAAAGACCAAATTGACTTGTACTTTTTCTGAAGCAATAATAAAATTTTTTTATCAATAACATGCTAATTCATTATTATAAATAGAGCTGAGAATTTGATGAAAAATTTCAAATGACTATACTAATTGTTATTAGTATATTTTTCTTAATATCTTCTCAGATTTTAATTCATTTTAAAATAAAAAATTTTAAATTAAAAAAATTGCAGAACTGGGCACAGCCATAGTTAATGCTACGTAAAAATGGAATTGATCTCCAATAGCAGAGCCCACTGTGTTTCACAACAGGAGCTGGGATAGAGAAACTGGACAAAAACAAAAAGCCTTTCTCTTAAATAGGTCCTACCACATCACTCTAGACACAGGCCACAAGAATCTTTAAATGTCCTTAATTTCAACAACAACAATACTACCAAACAACCCAATTAAGTAATGGACACAGGACTTAAATAGGCATTTTTCCAAAGAAGATACAAATGGCTAATAAGCACATGAAAAAATGTTCAACATCATTAATTATTAAGGAAATGCAAGTCAAAATCACAAGGAGATACCACCTCACACTCATTAAGTAGGCTACTATCAAAAAAAAAACCCAGCACAAATATTTGTATGGACATGGAGAATTGAAACTCTTGTGTACTATTGGTAGGAATGTGAAATGATACGGCCTCTGTGTAAAACAGTATGGTAGGTCTTCAGAAACTTAAAAATAGAGTTCCCATATCATCCGACAATTCTCCACTTGGACATACACCCAAAAGAATTGAAAAGTAGGGACTCCGATACCTGTATACACATGTTTGTAGCAACACTATTCACCATAGTCAAAAGGTGAAAGCAACCCTACTGCCCATCAATGGATGATTGGATAAACAAAATGTGCTATATACATATATACATACAACAAATATTATTCAGCCTTAAAAAGGAAGGGAATTCTGACACATATTATCACATAGATGAACCTTGAGGACATTATGCTAAGTGAAATAAGTCAGTCAGTCCATTACAAAAAGTCACGTATGTATGAGTCCACTTATATGATAAGGTGGGATGGCCATTGCCAGGGGCTGGGGGATGGGAGAATGGGAAGTTGTTTAATGAGTACAGAGTTTCGCTTTTGTGAGATGAATAATTCTGGAGATTGGTTGTACAACACTACTTAATTTTAAAAATGGTTAAGATGGTAAATTTTATGTTACGTGTATTTTGCCACAACTTAAAAATTATTTTAATTTTTCTTAAGTCTCATGCCAACAATCAAGAGCAGAACTGAGTCCAAAGACTGACAGAGTCAAGCAGGGTGTCCAAGCTACTGAACCACCTGTTTTCATCAAGAAGAAAGCTGACAGATATTCAGTTGCCCCTCGGAAGCTGTTGAGTACTGTATTTTGAGCCGATCGATCTTTCAGGGCCTTCACCGCATCTTTATCAGGCTTAAGCTTTGAAAAGTGAAGACAGACACAATAAGATGAAGATGAAAGATCACTGGCCCAGAAAACTGACTCCTCATAATGGCTTCCTTCTTACTGTATAATTTAGACTTCTGTGTTTGAAAAGACTAGGTACATTTCTGACATTGTATCAACCATCAACCAGCTAGCCCTGCAGAAGGAAAAGAACCTTCTGATTAACTAGTTGTGTTGATAAATTGCCCCACACACACACACACTATTCCACGTGTCAGGAGGGAGCGAGGGGAGTGAGAAATGAATTTTTGCTCACCTCTGGCTGTCACTCTATCTCGCAGAGGTCGCAGAGGGGAGTGACTCACAGAAACCCTGCCACAAACCTCACCTCCACAGCACAGTGAGTTAGAGACCATCAGGGAAACATCTCACGTTCCAACCCAGGCCCATGCCTAACCATGTACCTGCACTCACGCCAGCAATTCCATCCACCCCCAACACAGGGCAGCAGAGTCTCTTCTCCCTTGCTGTCCCTGGTTAGTCCCTTTGACTGGCGTGCTTGTTCCCATCTCTTCTGCACGCTCAGAAAGCATGTTTCAACTCTTATTCACTCTCAACCCTGCATCTTCATCGATCCCCCTCCTTTTAGGATGTACTCACATCTCACCTATTCTTTAATGTTTCAAAAACTCAAAATGTGCTATTAGATATATGTATGAGTGTGTGATATATATATACATATACGAATATGAATATTATTCAGCCTAGAAAAAAAGGAATCCTGCCATTTGCTACAACGTGGATGGACTTTGAGGGCATTATGCTAAGTGATGTAAGTCAGACAAAGACAAGTACTTTATGAACTTACATACATGTAGACTCTAAAAAAAAAACAGACTCACAGAAACAGAACACGCTGTGGTTTCCAAAGGGGAAGGGTGGAGGCTGGGGAAATGAATGAAGGTAATCAAAAAGGTAACCAACTTCCAGTCATAGGATAAATAAGCTCTGGGATGCAATGTACAGCGTGAGGACAGTAGTTAACAACATTTATTGTATACCTAGAAGTTTTTAAAAGGGCAGATCTTATTCCCTTCACAAGAAAAAGTAATTGTAATTATATGAGGTGATAGATGCTAAACTTTTGTGGTAATGCTTTTGCAATATGTACATACATCAAATCATTAACATTGTACACCTTAAACTAAGACAATGTTATGTCACTTATATGTCAATGAAACTGGAAGAAAAAAACTTCTAGACCCTCTTTCCCTCTCAAAGACTCTGTCACTTCACAGCCAGAAGTCTTAAAATTTCAGTCCACATTGGTCTTCCCTTTCTTTTCTCCTCAGCCAACTGAAATCTTACTGCAACTAATCTCACCAAAGTCACCGATAATCTTCCTGCTGTCCAATGTAAGAGACATTTTAAATGATCATGTTATGGGACTGGCCTGCAGCATAGACTCTGCTGACCAGGCCCACTCCTGGTAGCATCACCTTTCTTCACCTCCCTGATCACACCTCTCCCCTGGCTGTCCCCCTCCAAAGAGCCCTCCTCTGACTCCAGTGGGTACAACCAGGTCCTCGACCACACCTCCTCTTTATCTCTAGCCCCAGAATGTAGCACAATGTTAATCTTGATTAAACCTCTAAAAATACTCATTGATAGATTGGTCCAAATAATGCAGTGGTTCTCAACCATGGCGGCCCATTAAATGCACTGGAGAGTTTTACAGGGGTACAATATCTCGTCTGGTAGTATCGCTGACTTCATTGGTTTTGCATGGGCCCTGGGCAACAGTATTTTCTAAAAGCTTCCTGGGTTAGTTTCAGTAAACTTGTCACCCCCTGCTAGGACTAAGATGACAGGAAATTTGCAAAATGCACAACTATTCATTTTTAAAATCTTTTAGTTAGACTTTAGGTGGAGCTTTAAGATTCTGAGACGGAGTGAATTTTAAAGGTCTTCTTAAAAGTTTACAGTGGAAAGTTATTCAAAACCAGCTCATCCACATTCTGGCAGATCTGCAATCCTAGGAGACTTCTCTCACCCTCGGTCAGCCAGGAGCCCAAGGAACCAACCAAGTCACAGATTTTGTCAAATGAACAAGTGGCCCTAATGGTTGCGAACATGGGATATTTTTTTCCCTTTCCCTTCTGAGTCTGCCAGGTTTCTTAGGAGTGCCTTTGCCCAACCCTCTCCTTAGTTTCCAAGAACCAAGAGGCCCAAACCCTTCCAGAAGCGCTGGCCTTTCCTCTGCCTCTGCCTTGAGGGTGCAGGCTGCTGTGTGCCTGACTCTCTGGAGATAATCCTGCACGGCACTGTTTATGAGGGAGGAGTCTCTCATAGGGATGGCGTGACCAGAGAGGCATATTCACACAGAGGCAGTTTTATTTGTTTCATGTGTTTAATTATTTGACTGTGGTTGTGGTTTTTTGAGGCTTAGGGTAAAGAGGTGGGGAAAGAGTTGGTCAAAAGAGGACTAGAAGGACAGAAGCAAAACAACTACAAAACCTGTGAGACCCAACCACACTAAGAAAAATTCGTTCACCCAGCCCACCCCTTCCTCCCACACTTTGCTACACACATATCCACACACCACCTACCCACTTGTCCTAGACAGGGAAGAAGAGAGGTCACAAAGAGATAATATTCCAAAACTGCATCTGACTTGCGACCCACCTACTATTTTAAGATAATTTAGACAGTCATCTTAGTATCAAGGGGAGTAAGTCCTGAAAGTCTGAACAGAAATTGTGGAAGATTCTGGAATCTCATGTTGCCAGAATATTCATGAGGTCTAGATATGCCCCCTCCACAAGATTCTTCTCAGCAAAACTACAGAGTCTCGCCAGATAAAGATTGTCTGCATTTTCTCTGCCATGAGAAAAGGGTAAAGTTGTTCCGCGTGGGAAAGTGGAACTATGAGGACCGGGTGACCACTACGAGAACTAGATTTCAGGTCTGTCGAGAGGTCTGCCCGAGAAGGTGATGAGAGTCCCACGCTCTGTGTTCACAGGCAAGGCAGCTGCCCTTAGAGTTGTAGCAGGGGATCAGGTTAGAGCCACTAGGTCTTTAAAATGCCTTTTGGACTAGAGGGTCAAGAAAGGCAGTAACACAGATTATTGAAACTGTCTTTCTACCCCCAGTAACCAACAAATCTACTACATCTAAACGTTGATTCTTCACTCTGGTTTAACCTTTTAGATTAAAATAAGTTCCTTGACAGATTTGAAGGATCTATTAACTACTCAGCACACTGACAGGTTTGCTAATGAAAAGAGAACTAGAGAACTAGGTTAGAGAGAAAGCTAAAGAGTGGACTCATCTAAACAAAAAAAAATAGAAAAAAAATTTAAAATCAGAAAGTTTCAGAACCCTGGGAAATCTTTCTTTCTTCCTAATTATGACCATGGGGCCTTCTTTGTAAAAAGCCAGACTGCCTCATCACTTTGCCTGGGTACTCCCTTGCTTGACTCATTTTCACCCAAGAGCAGGGAAGGCAAAATCAGAGTGAAGTTTTTATTGGGTTTCGACCACACTCTTAAACTCCCCTAGCTTACACTCCGTGTGGGTTTCACAGCCAGCTGCCCCTGCTTGGTGGTTAATGGAACTCCAGTGAAACCTCCTGTTCTCTGTTCCTCCGAAGAATAAACGATTTTCAGGCTGGAGCTGAGAGGCCCGTGTGAAGAAGGCTTATGTGTGAGGAAAGATGACGGGTTAATAAAGACGTGACACCTTGCTTACAGTGGGATCCCAGAGTTCAGTTCTCCTGAACCTGGAAAGTAGTATAAGACAAACACATTTATTAGATCCCATATGTTCTTGCTGGGCAAACAAGGACTTCAAATCTCACCCTTCCCAGGTCTGCTGTAAACCACAACCAATCCTCCACACAGGTCTTTCTTCAGGTCTTTCTAAATTACCTGATCCTAGTTCTTCCTTGACTGAGTTGTATACGGGGGCAGGGAGAGTCCCTGTATACCAACTCTACAGGGTATACCAACTTCCTACATACCAACTCTTCTGCACAGAATTCAAGACCCTTCAAGACTCAGCCTTTGCTTCTGTTTCTAATTTCATTTCCCATCATTCCAGGTCTCAAACACTTACAAATAAGTCAACACAACATTCTGTTTTATATCTCTGCCTTTGCATGTATCTTTCCATTGTTCCAATGTTTGACCACCTGTGGAACCCATAAAGGTATCATCAGTCCTGGGTTTTTCCTGACTTCAAGAAATGAGGGGCCAGTTCCCCTGGAGCAGTATGTGAGTGAAGCCATGAGGAACTGGAAGGTCTTTGCTCATTTTCCTGTTGCCATATGCAAACAAGTCGCCTAGGCTCCTCCAGATCTCCTTTTAGCAAAGCAACAGCCCTTTCTAAGCCATGTGGTCCACCCTCTTCTACCTAGAGGGAAAACGATGGGAGAAACGTAAGTGGTGGTGCCCTCAGTGACCCTGGGAGAAGACCGCCATTTTCTCAGGAGATTCTGTGTGGCAAAAACCCACACTTTATTGAAATAAAGTGTCCTTTGGGGGAGCATAGGGCATGGACCTGGGCAGTCCTACACTGGTATCACCCCCTTCCTCTCAGTCCTCCCCACTTCTCTCTCTCACCACCACCGTTTCCATCACCTCTAGGGTTTCTTGGTCACTGGATCTGAATTAAAGATTTAACATGAAATAATCAAGTTAGTTTGAATTTTCATTCCTTCAAACCTTTCTACTAAAGTCCCATATGGGTTTTTTTTAATTTTTGATGCATTGGAGAAAATATACGTCTTTATCTGGCAGACACATTTGATAATTCTCCATCTTTACAGAGTACATCATATTTAATTCCTGAGCACATATTATTACATTTGATTCCTGCATCAATCCAAAGCATAGACAAAATTCCTGTCTGTTCTGTCCCCTAAGTATCTCCAGACCGCACCCATCCTTGCCTTTGCCGGAGGGCAGGCCTTCATCAGTCCTCACCTAGGCTTTTACATTAGGATTCTAACCAGACAGACAGACTGCCTGAATCCTGTTTTGCTTCTTCTCCCTCTCTACCATTCCCCTCCAAAGTCCATACCTTTCTAAATAACAACCCAATCTTGTTACCTCTATGATTTAATCACCTTGGGGCTTCCCCTTCAACTACACAAAGTCCAACTCCTTTGCATTGTACACAAGGCTCTCCAAAGTCTTTCCCTCACCTCTCTCTAATCTCACTTCTTACTCTCCAGATCTCAAACTTAGCAATTCACTAAAGTTTTAACACTTTCTTAAACATTAGTGCCTTTACATAAAGATCAAAAGGGCATTCCAGAGAGGAAGAGATTTTTATCTTTATCTACTTGGTGACACCTAGTCATGCTTTGAGACACTGTTCTGGTGTCTTCTATTCTATGGAGCTGTTGTTCCCACAATCCAAAAGCAGAATTGTGTATTCTCTGCTCTGGGTCACAACTTAACCCTGCACTTATTTCTACAACAGCACTTACTGTACTCTTTACAATATTTTATTTATGTCACTGGCTCCTGTAATAAGCTCTGAACTCCACAAGAAGAAAAATTCATTATATTGATCTTTATATGCTTACTGTTTGCACAGTGCGTTGTTGTTCATCTATAAATCATTATTAAATAAGTGAATGAATGAATCAATTATAGGGGGTGGGAGAGAACAAAGGATAATGGAGTTCTGTTATTATTATTCACATGTAATGAGAAGAAACTGGGCTAGACACTAGTCCTACAAAACTGAAGGCACTTAAGCTTAGAATCTAGGAACTACACTACAAAATAGAAGGCAACACAGAATACTTTTGAAGCTCAAAGACATTAACTTGCAATTGGGAAGATCTGGGAATTGTCATTATATAGACTCTTAAAGATGAGTAGGAATTCAGCAGAAATGAGGAGGCCACATTACCACTTTTCTGGGATGAAGTGATAATAAATACAAATCACTGAGAATAGGGAGGAAGACTATTCCATAAGAAATAGCATGAGCAAGGGCACAGAGTTGGTAAGTATTGAAGGGCGGGCCCGTGGTTCCCATAACCAGAGTTGATGGCAGTATCCTGGGACGTCAGTCTGTAAGGTTAGGTCGGGCTCTATCAGGCAGGGTCTTGACATTTCGACTCTGCAAAGGGGAGACATTGAGATCAGAAAATCACTTTTTTTAAATATATTAAAAAAAAACCCTTTATAGATTAGAACAATAAGAAATGGGAACTTTGCAGGCTAGGTTGCTCGCGTTCTTGGCTCATGTTTTACCATAATTTGTATTACTCAACCTGGTCATCTACCTCATTTGGTTGCCAGTGTCCAAAAATCAACTGCATTCTGAGGAGCAAAACTTAACACCCTTCAAGGTATTAAAAAATAAAAGGTTCCAAAATGGTAAAGTCCCAAAAGCTTGAAAATGGAAATAATGTAGAAATACGCTTTCACTTTGAAGAATACAGGCTGCATTTGCATATATAAAGTCAGACGTTTGTCAACAACAGGTAGTATGTATAAAGGGTGCACAAATCTATACAGAAAGGCATGCATATGTCAGGTAGAATTAAGAGAATAAATGTTTCATAGCTCTCCACTGACTACCATAGCCTCTTACTCTTCAGAGGAATAGTGTCTGTCGTTCAGTCGCCAACCAGAACCAGACGAGATCACTGAACTTCCGAAATAATCATGAGGCGTGACAGGACCTGTCTTTCCCCTTATTATTTTTCCAGTCCAGGTCTATTAATACAAAGAGCGAATTTCAATTGTAACAACACTAAGGGGGAAAAGTAAAAATTGTACAGAGTACCCTATTTTTATTATTGTTCTTGTTGTTATCTGGGTTTCTTCTCTAACTACAAGAAAACATTATTTACCAATCTTTCAGTACCCATGAAATTTAAATACTTTGTGTAGCTAAACCTGCAGCTCCATAAGATTCAGCCAAATTGCTTCATCTTCTTTCTTTAGGATTAAATAAAATCAGCTGCATAAAACTGCAGTGTGCACTGTAAATAGCACTGCATTACATAAAGTCGGCTCCACAACCACAACAGGGAACTGGCAGAAGAGCCTTTGGTTTTTTCAACAATTTTTTTTCCACTAGTTGCTCAGCAAAGTTTTAAAATAGCCTTCAGGGAAGGAATCTCACTAGCAAGGATATAGACTTATGTGAATTGTAGGCTCATAATTATTCAAATCATCATTTGTTTTAGTAACTCAAATGTTCTCTTTTTTGTATTAAATAATGTATTTCCTTCTCCTTTTTTCGATACTCAGCAATTTCTTAACCACCAAGACAATTGCCCTTGTTTGAACCTCCTAATATACACATGCAAACAATTCAAGAGACTCTATGAAGTGCTGTCTTAATTACAACAATGCCTGAAACCAAGACCTTTAAAATGCAAATTACAGGACTCACCGGCCAATACAAGGTTGTTTTCTGCAAAGGAGACAGTGTCTATGACACATAAAGCAGAGGATTAATAAAAGATAAGATGAACCATGCCATGACCTGATATTTCTTGCTTTGCCTTTTCTCCTGACCTCAATTTTCGTTCTCAGAATTGAGATAACTACCACGCAGGGTTGCTAGGAGGAGTAAAGCAAGCTATGCCTGTGAAATCAGTTTGTAATTAAAGAGGTTTATATGTGTCATTGTTATCGTTATGGTGAAGTATCCAGAGTTTATTGTTCTCATGAAATATACGGACATAGGGTGGGAGACAGAAAAGGGGAAGCCCTGGCCAAGCTGTTGGAAAGGATTGGGGCCAGAAGGGAAAGGGTGAAAGTTAAAATTAGGGAGAGAGTGCTAGGGAGACAATAATATTGGCCTGCCACAAAGTGGTGTGAAAGGAAGAAAGCAAGTAAAATGTACTTACGAAAAATTAATTTGCAGAAAACATAGAGATTTGTGTCTGCATGTTTTATATGAACTTATCCTTTTGGGAACGTTCGCCAGAGATGCAGGCGTTGTCACTGGCATTCGGTCTTTTTAGACAATGTCATATTAGGTGGTTGTTGGCTTTGTTTGATTGCTTGTTTGTTTTGACTACACGTTCCCTTGCCAAAGAACAGACAGGATGCTGTCTATGAAGAAAGGTGCCTCAGGTTGTTTTCTTTTAACAGGCCCACCTTTACCTATGCCTCCAAATTACAGTTGTGTTTCCTTCTCAGTGTCCCCTGTTAAATCTGGTCAGATACCTGTCCTACCTTGGAGGAGTGCAATATTAGACAGAGTAATATTAATGCCATCATGAAAATATTATGTACCCAGGCAAAAGTATATAATTTATTACCTCTATTGTATTTTGCACAGGTATTATCATTCAATCCATGCAAGTTACAGGTGGTAACATTTTACAGGGGAGAACTAAAAGGTTTGACAGATTCGATGACATACTCAAAGTCAAACACCCAGGAAACTCACTCAACTGTAAGTGGCTCCAAGGCCAGTGATGTTTGGCAGGCAAGAGAGGCTGTGCAGGAATTCATGTTCTGCCCCACATGATTCCTTGACCAAAAACTTGAGTACCACTTTCTGGGCTTGGGGATAGCAGGTGTCGGTATGCTGCGCTTCAGAGAGACAAATGGCAGTTCAGAGGTCCTCACCCACCCCCTTTACATTTGAACTTTAGTAACTTATGAGGAAAAAGGCAAGGACCTGCATCCAAGATTACTGTATCCAGCAAGGCTATCATTTAGAGTGGAAGGGCAGATAAAGTGCTTCCCAGATAAGGTCAAGTTAAAGGAGTTCATCAATACAGAGCCCTTATTATATAAAATGTTAGAGGGACTTATCTAAGAAATAGCAGATCAAAAACCATGAACAGTAAAATAACAAGATATTCATAACTATCAACAACTGAACCTAAAAAACAAAAACGAACTAAGCAAACAACTAGAACAGGAATTGAACCACAGAAATGTAGATCACATGGAGGGTTAGCATTGGGAAGGGGGAGGGGAAGAATGAGGTAGGGAGGTACAGGGAATAAGAAGCATGATTGGTAGGCATAAAACAGACGGTGGGAGGTTGAGAATAGTATAGGAAACAAAGAAGTCAAAGAACTTATGACCCATGGACATGAACTCAGGGGAAGGGGGAATGCTGGAGGACTGGGGGGCATTGCAGGGGGGAGAGGGGAGAAAGGGGAGAAAAAATTGGGAAAGCTGTAGTAGCGTAATCAATAACGTATACTTTGAAAACAAAAGAAACCAGAGCAATTCCTTGCCCTTGTAATAGGTAGTGGTTGGGCTACTGAGACATGCTGCAATGTGTCTACAGTCTGTCACAAGTTTCGGGTGTGCTACTTCCACCCCCTGAACCTCCCAAAACCGAAATAGCACCTGGGAAGTGACTGCTCAGAATAAGGTCTCTCTGAAATTTCATGCTTCCCAGCAATATTACATAAGTGATTCATTATTTATGAAGCATCAGTGAAAATTCACAGCTACTACTACTCCTTCACCCTCCACTAGGCACCCTTGATTTCAGAGCTTACGAAGCAGAAAGATGCTATAAAACATTGAGACCAAACCTACCTTTTGGAGACCTGCATCAAATCTGAAGATCTAAACCAACTTTTTGAAATTCAACACAGGGCAGAAAGCAGGATGAGACAATATGGCCACATAGGTCTTCACCTCTTAAGCACCTATGCATCTTTTATCTCTGTTCTGTCCCCATCCCACTTATACAGCCACCATGTTAAACGTGTCCAAACGTTAGGTTGGCGCTACCCTTATTACCAGATGTAACTCGCAGCAGGAGAGTGCAGTGATGCAAAGTCAATTCCCTCCACAGTGGTCAGTAGCGCAGCACGGATGGATGATACAGCAGTGGTGCTCCGCAAACTCGGCTCCGTGGAACGCTTATCCCAGCAGAATGTAAGAACAGGTTTTCCAGCTACTTCTGATACTTCTCAGCCTGATTCCTTCTCAGATGCCGCCTTTGTTCTCTGCTCATGGGGGTTTTCCACAAGTTCAAATGGACTTCCAGGCATTGCAAGTAGATGAGGTTTTGGACAGAAAGTTCCAGTTTTCAGAACCTCTTTTTATAAAGGTGCATTGGTTTGTCAACAAACTTGGAATGGCCAGGGCTCCTTTCAGAATAATCGCATTGTCCAGTTCAGCTCCAACAATCCAAGAAGAGAGAGAGTTTCCCTTCTTTGTGTCCCAGGATCATCCAGAAAGATTGTTAAAAATATAGCTTCCTACGGTCCTCCCCAAGCCTACTGCGCCAGAATCTCCATGGGTAGAAACCAGGGGTATCTGTTTTAACAAGCTGCCTTCTTGATCCTGGTGAACATGCAAATTTAAGAAACATTGCTGTGGCCTAAGTTGGTAATATGAAAATTTGAAATCATGGAGCTAAACACTTTCTGTACAACTTGGACCTTTCCCGGAATATGTAATTATCCTAAGAGATGACAGCTTCCTTTACAGAAAGCTCCAAGTTTATATTTGTGGACATTCAATTGGGAGGAGGCAGATTCTTATCCAGACCCTACCCCTGGTCATGATGAGATGAAGACATAGAATATTTTCTCCCTTCTCACACCCACTCTCACTCCTGGCCAAGAGCTGGCTGGCCATACATGTGGTTGCTTTATTCATAAGAATCATATTCTATGTCAGTTTTTTTCACAATGAAATGGCATGATTAGTTGGGCAGAAATTTTTAGAGGACTTAATGTCTTTACTTTCACAAGGAAAGACTAAATCTGTGCTTCCATGGAAAATATGTTGAACCCAAACACCTTGGGTCTAAGATTTCTGGGGTGAAAGTTCATAAAGTTAATATGACACTGAATACAACAGAGAAAGAGCTGACTTAGAGTGTGACCTGCAACCAATTTAGACCTGAGCACACAGTGGTAGCTCTGAATTTACTCTGAGCCTCAATGGAGAGGAAGTTCAAAGCCAGTTAGCCACTAATGGGAAATTTAAGTTCACTTTCGACATCCCCTGCTTTCCCCTTTTTACTTCCATAATTGCAAGTTGAGTTTCTATACGCAAGCAGACAGCCATGGTTAAGCCCAGTTGAAATAGTGCCAACTGGCCAGGTCACAGAGAAACAGATGCACAGTGACTGACAGAGGGCTGGCGAGAACTTCAAGTGGTCACACAAAATGGGATTATCACCTCATGAAATAAAAGAATATTTAATAAAAAATTTTCCAAAACATCAAAAAATAGTAAAACAGATTTATGAAAATTATTAAATTGCAAAGGTAACAGTACAGTAAAGAATTTTATTCATGGACACAGTCTGCAAATGTTTATTGAGCACCTATTAAATGGCAGGCACTGTGCTAAGCACTGAGGATTCAAAAATGAGTAAGAGACAGACTTGACCTCAAAGAGCTGTTTCTAGTAAGTGGAAGACAAAAAATTGCATAGGTATGCAATAGGGAATTATAGATGCTGTGACAGTAGGTGGACAGGTGACTGTCGGGACAAAAGAGGGCATAGTCTCCAGTGGTCTTTGGAAAGAAGGCAGGAGATAGTCTGTGTTGAGTTTTCAATAATGAGTAGGTGTCCACTAAGCAGTTAAAGTTAGGAAAGACTTTCAGGGAAGCATGAACAAAAGCATAGACATAAAACATATGGCACAACTGGAAAATGTCAAATAATCTGGGACAACTGGAACACCACCGAGTACAAGGATGATTCTGAGGTAAGCAGGGGTCTTGCGAAGAGCTATGAACGGTGTGCTAAGGTGTTGAGGCTGAGTAGGGTGCCAATCAAGAGTTTTAAGTCTTAAGAGTCCTAGAAAGCTCACCCTGGGTGAAATGTAGAGATTAAGTGTAAATAAAGATGTGTTAGAGGTCCGAAACCAGCGTGGGGGCCACTGCAATGATGTGCACAAGGTCACAGAGCTCAGGGAAGGCCGGGTAATGAAATGGGTGTGTGTACAGATGGTAGAGCCACTACCCAAGTAGAAATGATAAATTGCCAAAACCTGACTGATCTTCTATTCTTCCAAGCAGTCAAGTTATTTGCTTAAACAATTTCATGTGGAGTATAAATGGGTAAGACAATTGTCTAAATCCAATTTCATTTCTTTGCTAAAGTATGTAAGAGTGCTACTGAGCAGTAATATAGTTGAAATGTAGACAAAGCTGGACAGAAAATAAAAGAAGAATCCAAGGTAACGTAAAATAAGCAATTCTTGATGTTTGCCAGGGGTTAATGGTTGGGATGCAGTTTGACTACGGAGGGAGTTTGGTGGGGGGAGGGGAGTAAGTTGTTTTATATCTTTTGGTTGTGGTACTCGCACAACTCTTTTTAAAAAACTCATACATGTGTATACCCAAACATGAATTGTACTGTATGCAATTTTTAATAGGGAGGAAAAGCAAAAAATAGGCAATTCTCAATAATAAATCAGTTTATAGCAATCCAAGAAGGGAAACCTACATTCTCTTGGATATTCAGTCATTCAACAAATAATACACACTGGGCACATACTTCCTGCCTGAAACCATGGGATGTGTTAAATACATGGTGGGGAATAGGCTTCATGCAGCCTATGGTCTAGTGGAAAAGGCAACTATTAAATAAACATTTCTGTCATTTCAATTACAACTGTGATAGCAAGAAATAAAGAAAAACATTACAAAAGCATGTAACAAGCTTCCCTGAAGTAGTGATATGGAAGCTAAACACTGAAGAATAAGTTTAAGTTGGTTGAAGGTAACGTAGGGAGATCAAGGGTTTGGAACAGCATTAGGGAAGAACCTGACATAGCCCCCCAGGTCCGTGCACTCTCACACACTCGCATGTGCTCCTGTTACCCTCCCAAACTTTCCTACTCATTTGCACATTATGGTGTGTTGTGTTTCTCTCAAAAATCCTTTGTACTATGTAACACTTCTAAGTGGAAACTGGCAAAGACTTTCTATAGACTTTTTGTATCTATCACTTACCAGATATGTCACCTCAAGAAAGTTATTTAACCTACTCGTTTTTCTCACCTGTAGACAGAATTATTAATAAGCAATTAGTACTTTAACATTGGACTATTATAAAGAATAAGTTGGTTAATAAAGTCTTATGAATAGCACCTAGAACATAAGTACTTAATAATGTTACTATTACTGCTACTAATATTATTAAAGACCCTCTTGTATTTCTTAGAAGAGATAGCTATTAGTCTCAATTTTTAGAAATAACACAGAGCAATTACACTGTACCTGAATAAACTACTTCCTGCAAATGCGGCCAGTGTCCTCAGCCATAGCATGGGATTCATGACGACTAAAAATGCTCTCTCAGGCCAAGAAAGAAGCTTTAGGGGTCCTCCTTGCTAAATTTATTGCTTTTTACCTAATTTAATCCTTAAGAGCAAATCTTAAACTTTCGCTTCCAGGTGTGATGGAACAACTGGTACTGGACTAGCCCTTCTGCTAAAAACAATAAAATTGGAGATAATATATGAGGAAATGGTTTTAAGTATTGGACAACAAGAAGCACAACACTGTGATCCCCAAGAGTGTGGGGGCGCACCACCCGCAGGGCCCCCCTGGCCATCACGGATGATAATAAGTCTACCAAGACATGATCTGCTTGGAGAGGAAAGGTGGCCAATCTCTCAAAGGAGAAGGGCCAAGAGCCTTTTCCTCAATGGGCTTTTATTGGGTTCAATTTGCACAGGAATACAGGTAAAGCTCATCAATGTCAGGCAGTAAGGACCAAACAATAGATAACAAACAAAGAACTCTGAGGGCTTATTCTGAGTCAGGGTCAGTTAGCTAAAGGGCTATAAGACTTTGGGAAACAAACTCATTTCAGGCTTGGACCCTTATCATTTAAATTGAGGGTATTAGCAAAGCAGGTTTCACAGGATTTTATGCATTCTTTCTTAGGTCTGATCACCCCGGGGAACCTCCCCTTTCCAGCACAGGGCCACACCCACCTCTGTCATTGTTTCAGGCTTAAATCAGGCAGGGGAAGTAAGGCAGGCAAGAAATTAGGAGACTTCTTGCAGACAGAATGAGGACTATGTCAAAGCTGAGGGGCAAGGGCCCATCACCCCCTTTTTCTGTAGCCTCTCAAGTCCTTCCCTGTGGGCCTCTTCGTGACCATGCCTGTCTTAGGTCACCCCTCCCTTGAGGAATCTTACCTGTCATTGGCTAACTGGTCAGGCCCATGGCCAAGCAGGGTAAAGTGGACAGAGGTGGCGCCCCTGCCAGGGAAATGAGCTTTGTCTCTTTAGTGGCTTATGGTCCCAAGGTCTCTGACTCAGCCTTAGCCATGGGGGTTTGCAGCTTCTGAAACCAGGCAGGGCGGTTCCCAACACAAGACAGTAGAACTCCATAAGGCGAGCCCCATGACTTCCCTCAATCTCTACCCAGGCACAGTTATCCAACCATGGCACAGCAAGCCACAATCCAAGCAGGGCACAGTGGTCCTGCTGACCTGTAGAGGCAGATGTCAGAATCCAGGAATGCTGAAGCAGTCAGAATCTGTGGGGCAAGGCACCATAAAGGAAGGAAGGTAAACTGGAGATAGAGACAAGGGAGAGTCCTAGAAGTTTTGCAGAAGGCTCTCTATGAATCCTTGACTCAAGACTAAGGATGCATGTGCCCACGGCAAGAATACCTGAGGCTTGTAGTCACTATGCAGAGCAGTCACCATAGAGACAAGAGTAGAATAGAGATACTTGATATCAAACAGTGTTAGTACACATTGAAGTTCTGGTCAAGGTGGCAAGACATGGTTATAAGCTTATTAACACACATTTATCTGAGATACCAGAAAAGATTAGAACCACGCTCTAGGGTAAGGTTTACTTCAGACCCACCCTAACAAAGTCTAAAGCCAAGCCTTTGGAAGATCTGCAGTGAAAACCAAATTTGGAGCTTGAGACCTGCCAAGATAGAGGGGCTTGAGAAATACATTAAGATCTCCAAGGAAGTGCCCTAGCAAAGCATAAAGACAAGCCTAACCAGGTACAAGGTAATTAGTTAACCAGTAAATGAGCTGCCTAATAGAAGAAAAGTCAACACTTCTCAAAGGAAGATAACAAACATCCAGAGCCAACAATGTTCAGTATACAATAAAAAAATTACTAGACATGAAAAAAAAAAAGCAACCATGACCCACAATCAAGACAAAATACTGGTCCCAGTACTGAGATGATGGATTTACAAAACAAGAACTTTAAAGCAACAGCTATAAATATGGTTCAAAGAATTAAGGAAGTATGGACTTAATGAGTAACAAGATAGGAAATCTCAACAGAGAAACATAAACTATAAAAAACAGCTAAATGATAAGTTTAGAACGGAAAAGTACAATAACAAAAAATTCAAGTAGATCAGAGATGGGAGAAGAAAGTGGTGAACTTGAACATAGAAAGAGAGATCGGTAGAAATTATCCAAACGAATTAATAGGGAGAAAAATATATTTAAAAAGTAAACTTATCCTTAGAGACCTGTAGGGCAACAGCAAATGGTCTAAATGTGTGTAATTGGAGACCCAGAAGGAGAGGAATGTGAGAATGGGGCAAAGCAGACTTGTTTTCAAGAGAAATGACAAAAAGGCAAGCCACAGGCTGGGAGAAGATTTGTAACACATATATCTGACAACTGACTTACGTCCAGATGAATTTTTAAAATTTTACAACTTAATAATAATACAAACACTTTAATTATTTTTAATATGCACAAGACCTGAATAGATGCTTCACCAAAGAAGACATATGAATGGTTAATAAGCCCAAAAAGAAATGTTCGATATCATTAGTTACCAGGGAATTGCAAATTAAAGCTAAATAAGATACTGTTAGAAAGGCTAATATTTTAAAAGACTGACAACACCAAGTATTGAGAAAGATGAAGATTAGTTGGGTCTTTTTTACATGGCAATTGAAAGTCTAGGTACAATGACTTTGGAAAACAGTTTTGAGAGTTTCTTTTAAAGTTAAGCACACACTTATCACATGAACCTGCTATTCCTCTCCTAGCTATTTACCAAAATGAAATAAGAATATGTATCCACATAGCCCTCATCCATGTGGTTGGAGCGTCATCCCATACACCAAAAGACTGAAGGTTCAATTCCCAGCCAGGGCACATACCCACGTTACAGGTTCGATCCCCGCTCAGTTGCGTATGAGAAGGCATCCAATCGATTTTTCTCTCACATCAATGTCTCTCTCTCTCTCTCCCCTCTCTCTCTCCCCCTTCTCTTTCTCTCAAAGCAATGAAAAAATGTCCTTGGGTGAGGATAAAAAAATAATATATATCCAAATAAAAACTGTTCATAGCAATTTTATTTATAATAGCCAAAAGCTGGAACAAACCAAATGTCCACCAATAGGTGAATGTATAACAAATGGTCATTAACACAATAAAATACTACCCAGCATAAAAATATAAATTAATAAGTGCAACAATGTAGATGAATCTCAAAAACACTACGCTAAGTGAAAGAAGTTCAATGCCAACAAGCATATACTGTATGGTTCCATTCATGTGAAGTGCTGGAGAGGCCAAACTAAGTTAAGCTATAGTGACAGAAATCGAATCAGTGGTGGCCTGGAGCAGTGGGCGGAAGGAGGGGTTGACTGCAAAGAGGCATGCACGAGGGAACTTTCTGGTGTGAAGAAAATGTGCTATGTCTTGATTGTGGTGATGGTTACAGGGATGTATACATTTATTGAACTATACACTTAAAAGGTATGAATTTTATTGTATATATATTACATACCTCATAAAGTTGATTTTAAAAGGATACTTGCCTCACTCTTTAAATTAAAAGTCTCATCTTCATCATCATTCTGTAATGAGTCATTTGGCAATACATTTTATGAGGAACAAGTTTATCATGAATCACACGCAGGCACCCCAAATGAATGTCTAACCATTCATTTGCGTTATATGAGCATGGCTGGAGAAATGAATGCACATTAAGATAATAAAACCCCTGCCTATCATCTCTAATTCCAGGCTGCAGAAGGAATTGTAACTTTACAAGAAGGAATTGTAACTTTCTTAGGAAGATGAGAACTAAACAGATGAGAATTTAAACAGTGTTATATGTCTATTATAATGCAATAGAACTAAAAAAAAAAAAGAATAGCAAGAAATGCATAAGATTTTAGTGCAAGCACATGCCCTGTGCTGCCTATTATATTAGTTTTCAATTGCCGCATAACAAATTATTACAAACTGGGCAGCTTGAAACATCCCCAGTTTCGTTTCTCACAGCTTGGCAAGCCAGAACTCTGGGTGGGCTTAGCTGTATTCTCTGCATGGAGTGTCACAGGCCCAATCAAGGTGTCAGCTGGGCTGGGCTCTTACCTGAAGGCTCTGGGGAAGAATCTCCAACCACGCTTATTAGCTCATTGGCAGAATTCACTTCCGTGGATGTGCAGGACTGAGATCCCGTTTTCTTTCTAGCTACCTAGAAACTACCTGCATTTCTTCGCTCATGGCTGTCCTCCTCCATCTTCAAAGCCAATAAAAATGGGTTGAATCCTTCTCAGCTTAGACTCTGACTTCCCATCAGCCAAAGAAAACTTTGCTTTTAAAGGGCTCGTGTGATTGGATCAGATGAACCTGGATAGTAAGTTCAACTGATTAGTAACCTTAATTACATCTGAAAAAATCACTTTTGCCACGTCACATAACCTAATCATAGGAGTAACACTAGAGGCAGAGATCATAGAGAATCTTAGAATGCTAGATTCTATCCGGCACCACGGACTTTCTTTGTATGCCTAGAAATACCACTCTGAAGTTGTTTTTAAAGTGGTTTTTAAAAACGAGTGCTGCCGGTCAGTGATTCAGAACATGCTTCCCAGATTACAATTACTAAGAATGGGATACCACAGAAAATATCAGATTTAAAGTTAGAGGAACTGTGTTTAAATCCTGAGAATTCAGGAAAGAGAGAAGTCAATATGAGTTGGGGAAAAGAAAAAAACAAAACAGCTTGCTAGAGAAAGTGGCGCCTAAGCAAAGTTCTAGGAGGCACAGAATTTGGGTAGGAGAAAGCATGACTAGAGATAGGAATAAATGGGGCATTGGCTGAGCAGTGAGGAGGCCCGCCCGAGAGCCCGTGGGGCAGATAGTACAAGACAAGATACAGACAGGGGAAGCTAAAGTAAATATGGCTTTGTAAACCAGGGCAAGAATTCGCATTTGGGTCAATAAGCAACGCTGAGTCTTTGAAAACCTTTCTGTAAGAGTAGGCCAGCTGGTTGGAAATTTGGGGGTTGGTGAGAAAAATGAGAAGATTAGAGGAAAAATCATTAGAAAGCTATGGGGGCCAGAACTGTTTATCTGTTAGAGATGTATACAGACATTCTATGATGAGCAGGATGGGTTTTCACATGTTCCAGGAAAAATTAAAGGGGAGAAACAAGAATGGCAAAATTTTTGTAACTGACAAAGCTTTATAGTAGGTACGCGGGGGTTCAATACATATTCTCCCTACTTTTGCATTGCTCGAATGTCTCCATAACAACAACAAAAAATTTATGTTCTTTGCAGTAATCCAGGAGTGAAGTCATGAAAACCTAGACATGAGTGATGGCAGGGAAAAGAGAAAAAGTGGACTAATTCAGCAGACATTGTGACCTTGATAGCAGATTTCATGTAACTTCAGCTAGAAAATAAACAAATCTGACTCACTCATACAGCCTTGAAAACAGAATAACGTTGTAAAAGGAACCCATCCACTGTCAGTGAGTCCCTGAACTTTAAATGAAGTACCTAATTAGTCTGTGTGATTGGAATGTATATGAAAATGTATAATCTATTTAAGTTAAATTTCTGTCCATAGATCTCTTTCTCTACTACACCACCACATTAGAAAACTGGACAGATTTTTGTCAAATTTAGGGGGTCTGTTTTTACAAGTTTTACCAATTAAAATATAGCTTTATTTGGTATATACAAAAAAAATCATTTAGTGGGGCCTTCGAGGTGTCTAATTTTTTTAAGACACATTAATGTAGTATATTACTTTTAAAGTTTTCTGCAGTTTGAGTTCAGAAATTTGCCTTTCAAAAAAATTTCCAGGACTCTTTTAGGTAGAAGCACCCAAAATGTCCAGATGTTTACTTGTTGTCACAAGTGTTGTATTTTAGATTTTCTTGATATAGACATAAGAAGTTACACCAGATAAAATTGCTGTCTTGAAGATAAATAATTCTTATTTCCGTATCTGCAAGAACCTAAAAAGGAGAATTTTTTTTTAAATTTTAATATAATTTTGGAAGGAATACTTCTTGGGAGCATAACGGGAGAGAGAGGTTTTTAAAGATAATGGAAGTGATATCTGATGTGGAACACTAATAGAGCCAACTCAGAAAGACGGGCTCTCCGTGGGCAGGCTGCTGCTGAGTCAAATGCCCAAACTAAAGCCGCAAGTGCCAGAAGAGAAGAGCGGTTCACTTCCAGCGCAGTCAACACCGAGGCTTCCATGAGAGCCAGTCAGGAGGTACCCACACTCTTGTACAAGCACTTAAAACTAACGTCTTGCCTGAAAGTCATTTGGCTGCAAAGACAGAGAAAAGGCCACATGGATTAAGATGCCACAAATTGAGAAAATAAACTGTGATTTCAAACTTAAGCTCTAAGTCAACTAAGCTAAGGGATCTAGTGTTACTTTACGATCTGAAATGTGTCTCTGTTATCAAACCCAAAGGTACTAAGCTATTTCGACAAGAAACACGTGCTCGATCCAATTACCTACCAAGTCACAAGAGCTACAGACAGATTTATTTTCAGATTAATAGCCAGACCCTGTCACTTAAAAAATTATAATAATAACACCTAGTTCTGACTGGTGTGGCTCAGTGGGTTGGACATCATCCCACAAACCGAAAGGTTGCCGGTTGGATTCCTGGTCAGGGCACATGCCTGGGTGTGGGCCAGGTGCCCAGTTGGGGGCATGTGAGAAGCAACTGATCAATGTTTCTCTCACACATCAATGTTCCTCTCCCTCTCTTCCCCTCTCTCTAAAAATAAATAAATAAAATATTTTTAAAATAATAATATCTAGACCTAAAACAACATATTACAATGCAGTATGGAAAGTGGATAATATTTATTGTCTAAAACCATGTATTTCCTTAAGCTGGCCCTTCACTTTCAAACATCTGCACTTTCCAGTAAGTGGTTACTCTGGTGTTATCATTACAAGGTCAGATGGTTTAAAACACAGGCAAACAGTTCATTTAATTTGTGATCATGTCGCTTCCCACACGAGCAACTCCAGGTAGTGTGATCCAAGGTAGTGTGATTCATCTGTGTACCAGAGAATAGAGTGACTAATGATAATGAAAGATGCTTTGTTGTAAGGTTCAAATAATTAAATCTCTTTTAATCATTAAAATAATTTTTAAATTACAGCTCAATAACTATTTTATTGTTTCTACTAAAGTTTATGAATGCTAAATGAGTCTCCTGGTCAATGCCAGATATAGCTAATAAATAATACAGCTAAATGAAATGGAGATGATACACCATACATTAAATCAATAATTGTGTAAAAAGGTGTTAATAGATTCTGAAGACAGATTGTAGGGTTTCTCAGAAAGAAGTATTCATCTTAGTCACTCTGTAACAGGAAAAATGGTAGCAGAAGAGATTATAAAGCCTCCTTCCCCAGTATAAAGGGCAAAATGGGGTCCCCCCAAAAAGGCATGTCCACGTCGTAATCCTAAAAACCTGTGAACATGACTTCCTTTGGAAAAAGGGTCCTTGCACAAGTAAGTAAGAATTATCTAGGTGGGCCTTAAATCCAAAGACAAGTGTCCTTACAAAAGACACACAGAAGACGGACAAAGGAAAGACAGGACAAGGCCGTGTGAGGATGGGGACGGAGACTGGAGCCACGCTGCCACAGGCCGAGGAATGCACGGAGCTGCGGAAACTGAAACAGGCAAGTAAGGATTCTCCCCTAGAGCCGCCGGAGGCACTGCTAACACCTTGATTTCAGACTTCCACCCTCCAGAACTGTGAGGGAGTAAATATCTTTTGTTTTAAGCCACCAAGTTTATGGTAATTTGTTAGTCTGAGGAAACTAATACACTTGAAGATTAAAAACCAGAATGTCCTCAGGAAGTTGCTTTCTGAAAGAAAAACAAAACTGATTAGGTGATTCCTGATCTCTCCTTCACAGCTAGGTTCTGTAATGTGGAATCCAGCATGCCCTGGACATGGTGGACACTCACCAGTTTGCTACCTCATCCTGATGGGTATTCCAGCAACCCATTCTGTTACACTATATGGCTACTACCAAGCCACAGATACCTTCCAAAGTCTGCATTTTCTAATTGATACTAAAACTATGCATTAAAACCATCTTCACATATACCTGCCAGGAGCCCTGAAAACCCCAGAAATTCTGATTTAGAAAGTCTGGTGTGGGAACAAGCCATTTACATATTTAATAAGCTTCATAAAAGATGATATTGTCCACCAAAGTCTAAAACCTTGAACCTAGGGCATTCAGCAGTCGGACTTACTCTGTGCTACTCTCCAAAACCCACTTGGGTTGATAGGCAAGTGTGATGGCAAGAACAGGAGGCACAGGGCTGGAGGACAGAGAATACACATAAGAAAGCTAGACAGGACCTGGCTGGTGTGGCTCAGTTGGTTGGGCATCGTCTCACAAAGTGAATGGTCCCTGGTTCAATTCCCAGTAAGGACGCATGCCTGGACTGTGGGCCAGGTCCCCAGCTGCAGGTGTGGAAGAGCAATTGATCGATGTCTTCGTTGCGCATCAATGTTCCTTTTCCTTTCTTTCTCCTCCCCTTCCCCTCTCTCTAAAAATAAATAAATAAAATCTTTAGGAGGAAGGAAGGGAGGGAGGGAAGTAAGGAGGGAAGAAAAAGAGAGAAAGAGCTAGCTAGACAGAAGTTCCAGTCAAGATGGAAAAGTAGGTAAAGGCTGTGTGTGCCTCCTCCCACAAGTGCATCAACATTACAGCTAAATGACAGGACAATCAACCTGAAGAACCATTTGAAGACTCACTGAACAGAAGTCTTATAATTAAGGATATAAAGAAGAAGCCACAACGAGACTGGTAGGAGGGGCAGAGACCCTAAACGGGCTGGCGCCACACCCACATATGATGGTTGAGAATTGGGAGAGATATCTCAGCTTCAGAGGCTCACCCTGAGAAGCAAGGTGTCCCAGCCCCACATTGGGCTCCCCAGTCTGGAGCACCAATGCCAGGAAGAAGAAGAACAGAACTTTAAAATAAACTCAGTTACTAGAGATATTTTCCTACCTCTTTCCACTCTCACATTTTTAAAAAATTATTTTATTGTTGTCCAATTACAGTTGTCTGCATTTTCTCCCTACCTCTCTACCCCACCCCAGCCAAACCCACCTCCCTCCCCTGCTTCCACCCTCCCCCTTGGTTTTGCCCATGGGTCCTTTACAGTAGTTCCTGAAAACCCTTCCTCCCATTGTGCCCTTCCCCCTCCCCTCTGGCTATTATTAGATTGTTCTTAACTTCAATGTCTCTGGGTATATTTTGTTTGCTTTTTTCTTTTGTTGATTATGTTCCAGTTAAAGGTGAGATCATATGGTATTTGTCCCTCACCACCTGGCTTATTTCACTTAGCATAATGCTGTCCAGATCCATCTATGCTGTTGCAAAGGGTAGGAGCTCCTTCTTTCTCTCTGCTGCATAGTATTCCATTGTGTAAATGTACCATAGTTTTTTGATCCACTCATCTACGGATGGGCACTTAGGTTCCTTCCAGCACTTGGCTATTGTAAACTGTGCTATCAACAATGAAGTGCATAAGCCTGGATTGGAAGAATTAACATCATCAAAATGTCCATTCTACCCAAAGCGACTTATAGATTCAATGCAATCCCTATTAAAGTACCAATGACAGATTTCACAGATATAGAACAAACATTTCAGAGATTTATATGAAACCATAAATGACTGCAAATAGCTGCAGCAATTTTGAGAAAGAAGAAAGTTTGAGGGGGTCACAATACCTGATATCAAACTGTATTACAAGGCCACTGTAATCAAAACAGCCTCGTACTGGCATGAGAACATACACATAGACCAATGGAACAGAACAGAGAGCCCAGAAATAAACCCAAGTCTCTACGGTCAATTAATATTTGACAAAGGTGGACGAAGCATAAAATGGAGTAAAAATAGCCTCTTCAACAAATGGTGTTGGGAGATCTTAACAGCTACATGCAAAAAAATGAAACTCGGTCACCAACTTACACCATACACAAAAATAAATTCAAGGTGGATAGAAGACATAAATATAAATTACGACACCATAAAAGTCCTAGAGGAAAACATTGGCAGGAAAATCTCAGATATTCCATGTAGAAACATCTTCACTGATATGTCCCCTAAAGCAAGGGACATAAAGGAAAGAATAAACAAATGGGACCTCATCAAAATAAAAAGCTTCTGCATGGCTAAAGAAAACAGCATTAAAATACAAAGAGAACCAACAGTATGAGAAAACATATTTGCCAATGATACCTCGGACAAGGGTTTGATCTCCAAAATACATAAAGAACTCACACAACTCCACTCCAGGAAGACCAACAACCCAATTAAAAAATGGGCAAAGGACTTGAACAGACACTTTCCCAAGGAGTATATACAAAGGGCCCATAGACATATGAGAAGATGCTCAGCATCACTAGCCATCAGAGAGATGCAAATTAAAACCACAATGAGATACTACTTCACACTGGTCAGAATGGCCATCATAAACAAATCAACAAACAAGAGTTGGACAGGATGTGGAGAAAAGGGAACCCTAGTGCACTGTTGGTGGGAATGCAGACTGCTGAAGCCACTGTGGAAAACAGCATGGAATTTTCTCAATTTCCTCCAAAAACTAAAAATGTAACTGCTTTTTGACCTGGCAATTCCACTGCTGGGATTATACCCTAAGAATCCTGAAACACCGATTCAAAGGAACCTATGCACCCCTATGTTCATAGCAGCATTATTTATAATAGCCAAGTGCTGGAAACAGCCTGAGTGCCCATCAGTAAATGAGTGGATTGAAAAACTGTGGTACATTTACACAATGGAATATTATGCAGCAGAAAAAAAGAAGGAACTCCCACCTTTCGTGATTGCATGGGTGGAACTGGAGACTATTATGCTAAGTGAAATAAGCCAGGTGGTGAAAGAAATACCACGTAATCTCACCTATAGGAGGAACCTAATCAGCAAAACAAATAAACAAGCAAAATAGAGCCAGAGGCATAGAAGCAAGGAATACACTGACAGGAACCAGAGCAGGGCAGGAGGAGGATAAGAGGGGAAGGAAGGGGAAGGCTCTAGTCAAGGAACATGTATGAATGACCCATGGACACGGACAACAGGGTGGTGATTGACTGTGGGAGCCGGGAATGGGGTGAGGGGAGTGGGCAGGGCAGGGGAGAGCAAAGGAAGAAAATTGGGACAACTCTACTAGAACAACAAAAAATAAATAAACAGTTCTGATTCAAAAAACTAAGAAATAATTGAAAACAGCTTAAGAATTTACTAAATATCAACTCTATGGCAGGTACTGTGCTAGGAACAGGACCTCTGATGATGAATAAGATGGTCCCTCCCCTCCTCTCAAGGACAAATCCTGGGCCCTAGCAGAAAAACTGAAAACCAGCAGTCTTTCAGGCCTGATCTCAGTGGGACCACTGAGAACTTAGCCAGTGGCTGAGCTGATTTTTCTGAGGTCATGTTCAATACAGAGCTGATGTTATCAGAAAACGGAAGTCAGTGGTACCGAATTTAAGAAGTTGGCATTTATAAAATGCTATATAGGAGTTTGAGAAAATTCTCCACTCCTGATGAAGTGAAAATATAGAAAGGATATTAAATGTTACTGACTTGATTAACAAATAAAGCTGATGATTTGGTCTCTGACACTTCAGGGAATTCCTTAGTGAAATACCAAACTATAGTACAGTTAGTCCTTTGCAAAGAGGGACTGCCTGAATTTTTAGAGTACAACTCTGCCAATTTTCATTAAATTACTGATGTCACTATGAAATTATATGCCTAAGTTCAGAACTATGATACTCATTAGTTTATAAAAATATACCATATTTTTGGACTATAAGAAGCACCAGACCATAAGACGTACCTAGGTTTTAGAGAAGGAAAATAGGGGAAAAAAACCTGCTCCACTGCCACAGTGAGCCATGGAAGCTACATTCGGACTGTAAGACGCCTCCCCATTTTCCTCCCAAATTGGGGGTGGGAGAAAGTGTGTCTTCTAGTCTGAAAAATACGGTAACTCTGGCTGGAAACACCACTTCCCCCAGAACCAGTGATCCCAACCAGGACTGGCATCCATCCATCCATCCATCCATTCCACCAGTATTTATGAGCTCCTACACTGTGCTAGGTACTGAGGTTGCAGCAATGATCCTATAGTCTTGGCTTTTGTGGGGGCTCATTCTTTAATGTGTTCCATCAAGTGCCACCCCGGTAACTGTGAGGCACACATTGCTCATGAGTCGCAGCATCCTCTCCTGCAGACCCTACTACCAGGGGTGTCCAACCTTTTGGCATCTCTGGGCCACACATTAAACACACGGCAACACATAATCAATAAAAAAAATCTCATACTGTTTTAAGTAAATTTATGATTTTGTGCTGGGCCTCATTCATTGCCATCCTGAGCCACACGCGGCCCTCAGGCCACAGGTTGGACACCCCTGCTAGACGAACGAGACCGTTATCAGTCAAAGGTAAAACATAAGATGAAACTTAATAGCCACCCAGATCCTAACCAAACTGCACTAACCTGTGGTTCCCCTCCAAATGCTACTGTCCTAGTTCATGCCATTTTCTGTGTGTCTTTCACCTCTGTCTCCTCCACCATGATGAACATCGAAATCAACTCTCCTTAACATACAGCACAATGTTCTGCCTTGAAGTTTCCCATTAGAGAATGGGACCTGTTTTTTCCCACATTTTATTGTATCTAATAAAGTGCATGTCATGTCCCTCATCGTGCATCTTAAGGATAAAAAACATGTACTTGATGTCTTTGAGTGGTTCATGTTATGTCACATACAGCTCTGCACACACACACACACACACACACACAAAATCACATGCTTGCTAAGCACTAGTTCAATTATGAGACCACCTGGGTTGATTAAGAGAGAACACAGAAGCTCACTTGGGAAAAAGCTTATTGTAAATCTATGTTCAATGGGGGCATATCATTTCTACTGTTCCGGTTATCAAGCTGCATTTACAACACAAATTACCCTTAGGATTGTATTTATACAAAAGAAGCAAAGTTTTATTTGATATAAAGAAATGAAACTACAGCAGATTCTGAACCTGTGAGCTGTGGCCTTCTGGTGGCTGTGGCGCCTGGTACTGTTGCAGCACTTGTACACATATACAGAGGTATGTTTTTCCAGGGGAAGGATTCACCAGATTCTGAAGAGGATGTAAAAACTAAAGAATGCCGTCACTGACTGATGCAGACAGAGATGTTGATGTGTTTGTTCTCACGTGTCAAAATGGGAAAGAGTAGGAGCCCATTCACTGCTGTTCCCAGGTTTACACCTTTCCGGGTAATTCTGATACTCTCCAAATTGCTTTTCTTATGTACATTGCCCGCAAAATAAAATACAAAACAATAAGCTCATAAAGACTTAAGCTTTTTTAGCATATAAATTTCTAAATGATCAATTATCTATCAAACTTCCATATTTTCAGAACCTAATAAACCTTTATGAACTTGGCAGTATTTTTGATGTTATGTACCTTTAGGAAAAATGTTCTCCAAAAGATCCAAATTGAAATGTGTTAGCTAAGCTAAAGGTACTTAGATTAGTAATTAGTTGCACTTTTTCAACCTAGGGAAGTATAAACAAGGGCCTAGGGAAAGAAAATGGACATCCGTAACACGAACAGTATCACTGATTTAATGTTTATTTAAAATCATGCATGAGTTTTTCCATGAGTGTAAAGAGACTGTTTCATTTCATAACCATATTTACAGATACCAAATAACTGTAACTAACTTTTGTCCACAAGACATACTGGATCAAACAAAGTGATCAATTTGGAGGTTATCTTTTTAAAAAGGATTTAAACTACAAAAATGATCATTCAGTTGCTTGTGAAACTTCTCATTTAAAAAAAAAGTTTTTACTAAATCAAATGTATACAATGAATTAGTGGGCAATCAAATCCAAATATGTTCCTTGGGATGTGCCAGAAGTAACCAAAATAATATTAATAGAATTAAGTTCACTAAAAAATAAAGGATATTTTTTCTGGCTATATAAAAACATCATGGCGCATTATCATTATTTGACATGGAAACCCAGTAAGATACGTTTCAATATCAACTTTTTGTTGTTTTTATAAAGGTAAAAGAAAATTCCCAACAGAACAAGTGAATTATTAATTCTAGAAAGTGAGCCAGAGAGAGGTGTTCTCTTTAAGAACATGCAATCTCTACAAATAATGTCTCATTTCAGTGCAGGAGAGAAAGCATATTTAAAATTTAAAGACCTCTGTCAGCCACTAGGGGAACAATTCTCCAACTGCTTCATCTACAGAGACTGTAGTTGGGCGACGACACAGTTCCTTTTAATGTGTACAATTTTTTAAAATAGTGATAATTTACTTGTTCTTTTCTATTTATTGATTTACACACTTCAAATGCGGCCATGTTAGTGACAAAATATGTACAAACATTCTAAAAGACAAAAATAACAATTATATACAGTTTGAAAAATCAAATCAAATTTTAACCATGGTATCTTTCATCTAGTCCAATGACTAGAGACTTTTCAACACCAACAACTACCGGGTACTGCAACATACCAAACAAAGCCTCAACAGTACGTCCAGATTTCTTTTTTTCCTTCCAAATGCTTTCATTTTTCTTTAAAGAATGTTGATAATTTACCTGCTTTTAAATTGGCAATAGCTACCTGAGCAATGCCTTATGCCACAGATCAAAGCCTTTTCCTAACCAAAAGCTACTATTAATTGAAATTAATTTTACCATTCATATTAAGTTCAGATGTCTAGATCCCAGATACCTGGGTATGAAATATTAAAATCTGCCAAGAAGAATTAATATTTTTCTTTTCTTTTAATATAACCCACTATATAATAGTGAACTAAATATATTTGTTTCATAGAAACAACTTACATTTGCCAATACAGGGCAAATGGTCTATTTACAGATACATTAGGACTGCCTAACTGACAGTGAGTGTTGCCCACCAGGCTCCAAGTCAATGGAGCTAGTACGGTGGAGCTCTCTGCTGAATGGACTTCCCCTTCAGGATACGACGGATCTGGAATGGAAACAAATAGGATTTGTGAGTTTATTTTTTATGGTCAGGGCGCCGTATTTCCTTTATCGTTTCACTACCTTCTTATAGACTCTACACCGTCCTGTCAAGTTGGAAAGAGAGTAAGATCTATGCAACAGGTCAAGATTTTAAGGAGACCTAAAAAACACTTGAACTCCTTTGAAAGCTTACCAATCTTGGAGTGCAAGAGCATCTCCATTAAAATTATCTGAAGTTGAAAATCTCCAACAGCTAAAATAAGACCTACATTCCTATATTCATAGAAGCGAATACATTCCTTTCTGTGGGTTCCTATAACATTATGGTCACATGAGGAATGTGAATCAAAGAAACAGTTAAATTGCATTTCATATATTTTATTTTGTGCTTATCAAAATATGTCATGGCCTACTTATAGCCACAATCACCCTCATTTCCTCCAGGGAAAAACTCCATAAAAAATATCTAAAGTTCTTAAAAGATTCAGTTCTTATTGTCAAGAAAAGTTCAGTCATGTGAACTATTCAAAGAAAATATATAACCATGATGAGTAAAGCATAATTTTAAGTATGAAATAGTTCTAGGTTCTAAATTACATAAGTACCTTCCTATTTCTTAATTAGTATCAGTTAGTATCTTCCTATTTCTTAATTAGTATCAGTTAGTAGAAATAATTGTAACAGCTGATGTTTACTGAGCCCTTGCAATGTGCCTGGGACTTTCCTGAATACTCTGCAGATACTGACTCATCTAATACCGACAGACACAAACACGGACAGAACTTGCCTAAAGAGCACCAGCTGGCCTCCGCCCTGAACCACCTTATCTCCCTTTCCGTATCAGACCAAGTGCCGGAAAGCACTTCCTGTTGCTTCGTACCCCTCACCTGTTCTCCCACAGGGCCATCAGGAACCAAATGCACTGGCTGTTCATTCTCCAGGTTCCGAGTACTTGGGTCTGCTCCCTTCCTCATCAACAGGCGGACCGCATCCAGCTGTGTCACCCGGTACTGCAGACTGGCAGCGACGTGGAGGGCAGTGTTTCCATTGTAAGCCTGAAGGCAAGGAGATAAAGTGACATCCATCAAGAAAGGGACTCCCATGAAAACAGCTCAAAAGCTTGAAAATGGTGTAAAAAAAAGTTCTAATTTTGATGCCGTTATTGAAGCTTTCAAAAAAGTACCTTTGCATTCACAAAAGACAGGCAACTAGGCAGCTCCAAAAAGAGGCGAATGAGTTCCAGATTTGCTTCCTCAGCTGCCAAATGCAGGGCTGTGCGGCCACTTTTACGATCCTTGTCAAAGGCAAGAGGGAAAAAAGTGTGAACATCCACACGCCATGTCTTAATATGCTTTTCACCCAGTCTCTCAAATACCTGACTCCGCCCCTCTGGAGACCACTCTGCACCCTCCTCCACAAAGCCTTCCTTAACCCCAAACTACACGAAATCTCTCATCCTGCGCTTCCCTATTAATTTGCCTATACGCCTCTCATCACAGTCTATCCTTGCATACAGGGTGGCCATAAAATGCAGAAACAGACTACAATGCTTTATCATGCACTGTCATATAACGCACTAAAGCACGTATTATGTATTTGCCCATGTTTCCAGACTTGGCAGACACCCTGTAGACTTATAATCAGTTACACTCACATTGCTCACCTTTTCTATTGGACAGTCAGGTCCCAAAGGACCCAGGACCCTAAATCATAGCTTATGATTTAGGCACTTTCTTCCCCAGAGCCCCTAACTCAGTGCATTGTACATAGGAGGTACTCAGTAAATAAATCTCAAATTTGAAGAGAAAAAACTATTTTCCATTTGAAGAAAACAGAAGATCAAGCAACCTTTACAAAAAGCACCACCTCGATTATCAGTCTATGAAAATGGATGCCACCAAAATAGCAAGATCAATTTCAAGTATCTTTCTCCTTTCAAAGACTTATTTACTTCATAGCTAAATGACCTTTTGCTTTTACTTTTAATCCAAAGATTAAAAGTAAATCAAGAAAGCAGATGAGATGGTCTTTTAAAATCTAAGGTTCTTAACTATCCATACTTTGCCACTCAACTCCATTACAAAAAAAACAGGAAAAATGTTTTAATCTCTACTTAGGAACAGGTCTTTTGCTGAAACCACTGTTCTCCCCATCCCATCTCCAAACTCTTCTGTGAATTTATTACCTTAGCTTCCACTGATCCTCCCATTTGAATCAGACACTTAATGGTGTCAACCAGACTCTTATTCTTCAGTAAAAGCTCCTGAACTTCAGGTGAATGGGGCTGTTGATTTCTCTGGAGTTCGTGCACCACAGCATTGTGGGCGATGACCGCACAGTGCAGAGGAGTCAGGCCTAGAAAAATTGTAATAAGGCAGTGGTTGGTCAAGCACACTACCCAGTCTTTCAGTTGTTCTACCGTTACAAACCTTGAGGATGGTCTCGAACGTGCCAAACGAATGGGCTCCACAAGAACTAGTAAGGCCATCTGAATAATCCCTCCATCGAATCGTAGTGCTAATTTTATATATAGAATATTTTATCTTTAATTAACTCCCTTCCTTCTCGGTATGAGACTTAATGTAACTTTAGAACTACTGGACCCTCTCTATAAATGGCTTTTCACCCAATAAAGTGTCATTTGCTTACCATCATAGTTAGTTGCCTCAAGATCCACAAATTGATTGCTCATCACTGCACCCTTCTGAATTGCCTGCAAAATTTAAAAACAGGTATCTGTTAGCAAGAGACAAGCTACACAAATACTTGCTCATTAGTATTCCAAGAAATGATAAGTGAACTCAAAATAGCTTATTACAACAGGCAACCCACATCCAACTTCTAACATCCAAGCCTGTGACAATGGGCGATGGAAGCCTGGCCCACTGCCTCTTACCTGAAGCACCTGGGAGTGGCCCTTCTCGGCACAGACATGCAGAGGGGTTCTTCCCCAGCAGTCGGTGGTGTTCACCTGGGCCCCAAGGTTCACCAGATCCTGCACAATGAGATGCTGATTGGCAGCCACTGCCACCTGAAAGGCACTCTGTGGACATTCAGAAGAAGAAAAATATATTTTTAAAACACGTACCACTATCATAACAAGGAATATGAACATAAACTGAGGGAAAAACTCACACAGAAAAAAATAAATCCTATTAATAAGTAGTAAGATACTGTAACACAAGAAAACGAAAATGAACTTCGGGTGTGGCTTTATTATACCCAGTTAGTCTTTGGTCAAGTAACTACAAAGTTAATGGTAGTAACTTCAAGGTTGACGGTGGCAAACTGTCAACATCTCAAGGTTAATATTAACTAAACTCTCTTGGTCTTGAGCTCTGAAACCACCTATAAATAAATGTGAGACTGGCTGCCATGCTCATCACAATGACAGAATCTTTGCCATTTCACTCTGTCAAGGTCCTCACCTGTCCATTGTGCTCTTTAATATCCAGCATGTGAAGGGCATTCATCTTCCTTGCAAGGACATAGGCAAGTGCTCTTCTCCCTTGGGCGACTGCAATATGGAGGAATCTAGGAAACAAGGAAAGGAAAAGAGGTGAATTTCTTCTGATTTCACTAAGCTGTCTTTAAAAAAATATTTTTTAGCCCCTTTCTCAATATGTTGATTCACCCAAATAAAACATTACAAAGCATAAACTGTCTTTTTTTGCAAAGCTGATAATACTTCTGATTTGCAACAAGATGCATTAGCCTTTGAGAAAGGGAAAAAAGGGTGCCAAGCACCATACTGATCACTTTAAACCTATTACTTTTAATATTCATACAAATGCCCTGGCTGGTGCAGATTAAATGCTGGCCTGTGCACCGAAAGGTTGCTGGTTCAATTCCCAGTCAGGGCACATGCCTGGGCTGTGGGCCAGGTCCCTGGTTGGGGGCGTCCGAGAGGCAACCTATTGATGTCTCTCTCACACATCTCGCACATGGATGTTTCTCTCCCTCTCTTTCTCCCTCCCTTCTCCACTCTCTAAAAGTTAAAAAAAAAAAAACCCTCTATGAGGGAGGTATTATCATTTCACAAGTCAAGAAACTGAGGCAGAGAGAACTTACATAACTTGCCCAAGGCCACAAAAATGTCAAGACATTTAAGTATTCAATCTACAAATCAAGTCACAGTTGACCGTGACCAACTAATCATGATCTGTTTTTTTCCTATAGATATGGTCTATGCTGGTCTTTTGAAACCAATTATTCAAAGAAGATGCGTATTTTTAGCAATTTAGAACAGGTAATTTGTTCAGCCGAGGGGAAAAAAAAGAAGGGAAAACTCTTCCTTAAAATATTAAGTATCATTGAACAGCAATTTCTACCTACACTGATCATCTTGATTAGCCAACATTTACCAAGGTCTGACTTGGGACACCATAGAGAAATTCTCTGCCCACCACGTGCAACAAGTACAGTTGACCAAATTAGGTATATGCGATAAAGGGATACTCACGTGTCACCATCTGCATCCTTTGAAAGAAACTGGTCTTGGGAGATATTTGCCAATTTGCTTTCTTCCTGCTCCACTTGCCACTGAAAAAATGACTTCCCTAACTGTGTGGTGTTCATTGGATTTCCAATAATGTTCTGGAACGGCAGTGAAGTGCTTAAAGGCACAGAACCTGCGTCGTGCGCCGCCATGGCCTCACGGGCACTGTGCGGCATCATGCTGAAGTTTTGCACATGGGCATCATTCTGCGGCTGAACACCGGGGGGAGTCTGAACAGGAATACCAACATTCTCACATTCCCCATGACTGTTTAGAAGGGATGCAAAACTTTGGTTTGGGCAGAACTGCAGTTCTTGGTTATCAAAGACGTTTGGTTCGTAGCTGGGGGACTGGGACGTTCTGGAATAAGGACTGTATTCCAGAGTTGGATTGTGGGTATAGGGCTGCTGCTGCTGCTGCTGCATGTTCTGGCTCTGTGGAGAAAACTGGTACATGGAAGCCTGATCCATCACGTGCGGGGAGCTGCTGACCTGGAACAGCTGGTACTTCTGAGGTGGACTGAAGACCTGCCCTCCATGGAAGTCCTGACACTGCTCTCGGGGAGAGCTCTGAGGGACCCCCACAGGGCTCACCCAGCTAACTTGGACTGTATTCAGGGAAACTGGGCTGCATTCGTTCTTGATGTTGATGATGTTCTGAAGCAGATCGGCACTGCTGTCCGGTTTGGGCTCATTGTGATGCACATCTTCCATGCTCTCCGCAGGTGTTGGCGTTTGAGGTGGTGTCTGGAAAGAAAAAGTGAATTGCAGCTGCCTTCCCAAATTATCCCAGGAACAATTTCCAAAAGGTATTCAGAGGAAAATAGTGAGATATTTACCAAAAACTGGGTATGCAGCAAAGCTGGCCTTTTGCAACCCAGTCCATCAGACAACGAATCAGGTCCTTTCCTTTTCCCACTATATGACACTGTGTTTGTCAATTCTGTACACAAGAAAGAAGTATGGAATCTGTGATTGTTCTACTTTGCAAATTTTACCCATAATCACGCTACATTATTTCACTCTACAGCCCCTATAACATCATGAATAGAAGTAACTCTTACCTGTGAATTGCTCTCTGTTCACACCTTGTGTCTATAAGGAAAAAAGGTCTCCAATTTAGTATAATATTAAATGGCTTCCTGCTTAATATACAGCAATCAGCATACTTATCTCTACCACTCTTTACGGCTCACCATAAAGCTTTGATATAGTCTCTCAGTGTTTATTTTCTATCTTAATTCTCACTCTTTCTTGTAAGTTCCCCCATTTGTACTTTCACCTTAGTTCAACTGCATTAAGATGAAATAAATAAGGCCATTTGAGTTTTCCCTTTCTAGTCAAAATGTTCCATTTCAGTCGGAACTCCATTTATTTCCTTCCCCATAATTTGCCTTCATTTGTTCGTTCATTCAATTTCTCTCGGGACCTACCAAGTGCCTAGCACTGGGCTAAGCGACAGGAACACGGCAGACAGTGAGGCACATATGCTCTCTTTCTTATGGACTGTGTGGTCTACAAAACTCTTACTGGACTTAGGTGAGCAAAGAGTAACACCACCAACCGTCTGACCTTCCTGACCCCCGTCCCAAAACGAAAAATGAGTGCCACCTTAAAATCATCCGTGGCTTGGCCGGCAGCCTTCTGTTTGTGACTTCGGATGTGCAGCAGGAGTTCCTTCACTGAGTTCTTCACACGAACACCTTGAAAGGGTCCTCTCTGCTGCCTTCCAACCCCCATATGGGGCTCAACTGTTCAAAAGAAAACAGAACATAGCCCAATTAAATCTCTTCACAGGCACAAACCTCAGTGACCTCAAAGCGTAACTGTCTCACGTATGAAGCCCCCAATAGCCAGAATGCCATGCCTTGCCAATCCTTCTGGCCAGTGGCTTACACGTCAGCCCCACTTAAGGTCTGATGCTGCTGATACCTTTCCTGATCAGGCACCCTACGGAATGAAAGCTGCTACAAATGCGGTTTCAGAGGTCTTCAGAGCCAACAGATAAACCCAAATCCAGTCTCTCTCTCAGCCCTATTAGCCTATTAGACAGTACCACAGATTGGCCACCCTAACTCTCACAGATCTGCAATTATTGACGTATGAAAATCCTTGGGGGAGCAAGAGATAAATGATGAATTTTTAGTTTTCAAACCAGACTTTGTGTCCACATAAAAATTTAAAAGTCTGTTAATCTACTCAAGTAAGAAAGCACAAAACAAACTTCCTCCAAAGATCTTAACGTAGCAAAGCCGAACAATTAACAATGTCTTAGATTTGTTTCTTATTATTTCACTCACTTCAATCAGCTATGCCAAGAAATCTGCTTACACACACACACACACACACACACACGCAGGATTTTCCCTCAGACTGTTTTTGAAATTGCTCACAGAGGCCTTCTAAGTAAAAAGGAAATCTGTAATCTGATTTCATATTTAAACTTTAAAATACACTTTAAAATGTAGTCTATGAGTACAGCATTCCACTTCTGACCATTACTACGTCACAACCTCTTGGGACGAGTTGAACACAAAGTAAACATGCAAACAGGAAATGAATAATTCTGCCACTTCACTGAAAGTGGGAAACAAAATAAAAAGACAAGACAAGAAACAATGAATAATTTGAACATATATATCATAAATACATGAAAGAAACAACTTAATGATGGGGCAAATTAAATGACTAGTTGGTTTTATGTTGAAGTTTAGGAATATCTTGCCAGAATCTAACACAACATTTCTCCGGAATGACAGGAGTTAATAATTCAACATCACGAGGAGAAAACATCATTTTCAGAAATCCCCTGTGCTTATGCCATAAACCAGGGAACTAGCCAAACAGTTTCAACCAGATGAAAGCCAAACCCAGGGAAAAGGTTCTACACACACACACACACACACACACACACACACACACATTTTTGCTTTTGCTGACACTTAACCACACAGACAGCACCTTATACAACCAAGTGGTTTAAATCACTTCTTTAAATGAAAATGAAAAATCACTTTTTAAAATGAAATACAACCCAAATAGCAGTGGTTGACAGTGGAGAACACCTGAAAGAGAGCGTCCTTTAAACCTCGCGGATTACACTCTCCAACAGCTGAGGTTATTTAGAGGTTCCGCAGTCTAGCCACAGTGGCATCCTGTTTTCCCCCCAATTATGCAACTCAGTTCATTAAGAAAGGAAACGAATTGGCCCTGACCGGGCAGCTCAGTTGGTTTCCAGTCCAGCTTCACCTTCTTGATAATATCGGTTTCTTTTCTTTAACATTAAGCCCTTTTACTTAAAATTTCCACAAATACTTAGGAAGAAATAAGTCATGACCTTAAGCACAGTACTCCAACCTTTTCACGCACACAAAAAGCCACAAGAAAAAAAACGTACACCTACGTCAGATCCCAAACCTCACCGTAGTATGTGAATTACAGCTTAATAAAAACTACTTAAGAAAAAGGAAGGGAGGAAAATCTAATGTGGTTCGTCCCCCCACCCCCAAACCCCCTAGAAGTCAGAGCTCTTAGTTCCGAGAAGCGTTCCAAGCTATGAAGCCACCTGGACAGGCACTCGGATTTCACAGACGGTTTCACAGACGGTCAAAAGGCATAGAGTTATATCAAAGGCCCAGCACAGGCTAAGGCATCCAGTAGTAGCCTAAAGACGGCTAGTGTGATTATGTAGTGCTGGTAAGGAAAACGCAGAAGCCACCTAGCACCCGGTAGAGGCACTTCGTATCTGGGCCGGACTCTCCCACCCGGAGGTGGGTGGGCCGAGAGTGGACTGGGTACTGGGTACTGGGTGCTGGGTGCTGGGTGCTGGGTGCTGGGACCGCCCCGACCCGGCAGGTGGGTACCTTGCAGCCGCTCCGCTCGGGCGCCGCCTCTCGGCCGGGTTTCCACTGCCCCGCAGGAGGACGCCGACGAGACGGAGAAGTCAGAAGAGTCAGAGCCCGGCGAGCCGGGCGCCGAGGGCCCCGACGCCGAGGAGCTGGCGTCGCAGGCGCCCGGGGCCGCAGCGGGCGGCGAGGCGCCGTAGAAGTAGGCCAAGTTGAGCGGGCTGGTCATGAGGCCGCCGTCCCGGGCCGCGTCCAGCAGCCCCTCTCCGCCGCGGCTGTCGTCCAGCAGCTTGTCCACGATCATGCTCCCAGGCTCGGCGCTCGGGGACCCCCAGACACCTGCGCGGCTGCCCCCGGCTGAGGTCGTGGCTCTGAGGGGATCTAGACCTATCCGAAGGACAACCGCGCGGGCACGGGCGCGGCCCGAGTCAGCCCATCTTTATAACCCGCCTTCGGGGCCAGGGGCGGGGAGAAAGGACCGCCCGGCACCGGCCTCCCCCGCACCCGGCCAGGCCATTGGCAGCGTCTGAGCCAACGGGCCCTCCTCCGGATGCGCTCTGTTTCCAGTAAAATGTACAGGATGAGGCAATGTGCCCTCCGCCCTCGCCTCGCCCCGCCCGCACGGCTCCACCTAGACAGACTGGTTATTTTCTTGCTCTTCAACTAGCAACCCCAACCGAGAGCAGCTTCCTGCCTCCAGGACCCTGAACCCCCGCCCCCGTCGCCCCCCCCCCCCACACACACACAGCTGCAGGGCCAGCCCCGCCCCCGGGTCGCTCCCGCCGCCCCTAAGCGGAGGAGACGCAAGCGGCTGCGGCCGTGGGCTGCAGCGGGAGGGTGGGAGGCTGCCGGGAGTGGGTCGGCAGGGATCCCGCCGAGTAGGAGGTCCGGGACTGAGCGCGCCGCCCACCCGCCCACCCGATTTAAGGCATCTCTGGAAGGGTTCTTAAGGGCGCATCTCCTCCAGCGCCTCAAAGCAATTTCTCTCCTCTTAGTAAACGTTTGACAGCGTTTCTTTTCACAGTCCCAAGTGGAACATAATTTGAAGCCAGTTTTCTGTCTTAAAATTGTAACCAGGGAAAAAGCTAATATTTTTCTTGGGGGTGAGAGGCAGTCTGGGAATAAAAAGCAGTGACCTACACCCTGTATCCTTCAATACAGGAACAAAGGCATCTTACCAAAATGATAAATACACATACATGTAAGTGTCTATATTTACATATGTAATTTCTTTATTCTGCATAACTTTACGTTGTGTCTGATAAAAACAAATGTTGCTGTTTCCTGTTTTAAATACTTTTAAAAATAGATTTACACAAATTTTTATTGAAGTCCTTTTGTCAAAACCCATGCCTAGGAGTTAACAGGAGAAAAAGATGAATGATTTTGTCTGCCTTTCAAGTATATTATAATCTTGCAGGAATGTTCAGGTAAGTACTCGTATGCTATATTAAAAGAAACTGATTATGATTGAATATCACGAGGGATACAAAGTTCAGTGAGTGTCCTAGAAAGAGAGACAAGAAGTCTTGTGGAGGAGAAGAGGCCATGGGAAAATCTTTGCAAAAGAGGTGGCAGTTGAGACAGGCATGAAAGGATGGGTGGGATTTCAACCCACAGCATTTACAGCATACGCAAAGAACTAAGAAGAGAAGTCAGATAAAAGCTGAGTCCCTTTTAGGATAGTCAAAGGGAAGGTGGTAACATTAAACGTAAAAGGTAGTTTGGTGCCTTTGGGTGGGGCACTCCAGTGGCAGGCTGAGACACTGGATCTTTATTTAATAAACTGAGTGAATGTGAAAGACTTCGGCACAGACAAAATCTGGAAGCAGCTTAGAGGGCATGACATGGAGGGGCCGGGAGGCCATCAGGAGCCACTGCAACAGCCCAGGAGGGAAATGACCTGACCCTGGGGAAGAGGCAGTGGGAAAGAGGAAACAAATGAAAAGAAAGCAGGGCTGGGCAGCATTGCTAGGGCGGAATCCAGATGTCTGGCCCCGGTGGAGGCAGGGAGTCATGAAAGGGCCCCCATCAGGCTCTGGTGTGGGGCAGGATGACAGATGAACAAGGATGCCAGCTTCAGATCATAGGGATATTAGAAAGAGCAGAATGCTAGGGTTCCAAGAGGAAAGAGGGGAAGGGAAGGAGACAGTGAGCATGAATTGGTACTCAGTATTAATACTGGTATAAGACCCTGGTTGAGGTTCCAAAGTAAGTATTATCTTGTTTGTCACAAAGTGTTGTATTGCTCCCAAAACTTGTTGCTGCCTCTCCCTCCCAATTTTTGGATTTTGGTAACTTTTTAAAAAAATAAATAATGAAGCAACTTGCTTGATATATCTGCAAAAAATAAAAAGATCCAGTTATTGCAATTCCTAAGAAACCAAAATCGCTTAAAAGATGCTCCAAAGAAGATATTGGACTTTTTCAATACAATCTACTTGGGTTTTATTTCCTCCATTTAGAGCAAGAGCCGAGCAAACTTTTCGGACACCTTTAACAATCCAATATGGAGTTATAACATGACAGTTACGTCAAGTGCTATGTCAGGACTGAGGTAATGGGGTGTAACAGCAATGCCCCAAACCACAAGTCTGGACATTTGGATAAGGACTCCATCTGGATGCCAATATGAGTGGGACCTCCACCACTGGTTGGCAGTCACTCGGATCTCCTACCACCCAACGCTGGAGCTTGGCTGTACCATGGGTCACCCTTGGAGTCCTGCCAGACTTCCATTCCACTGGACCATGCCACCACTTTGGCCATATGGCTTGAGACAATGCCCGTGTCTCCACCTGTGGACTGGGCCAGTAACCAGGATTTCATGGCCCCATACACACTCTGCTTGCTTCTATTGTGTAAGCTCCCCCTCTCTGTGTGTAACCTGCATGTGACTCTATTGGCTTATTGGCTCACCCACCATAATAAATCTGGCATTGCATGAGTGTCTTCTTTCAGGGATGCTGCCTTGCTCACAACATCACCACTCACATATTTCAAGTATACTAAAAGCCTTAAATGGCCATTCAAAAAATTCATGCACATAATCCATAGCAATTCTTTATTTTTTTACAAAATAAATTCTCCCTGTAAAATTATTTTTTGTTTCACTTAGTAGGTGAAAATCCAAACCTCAAAATCAGGGCCTCTGGAAAACTTTATATAGATAACTATGATCAGTGAAAGACTGATGTCTCAAAGCTTTCTATGAAATGCAGTCATTTGAGAAGACCACAACCCCCAAAACCCAGAAACCCTCCCAGACACAGTCAAGAATGATTGTTAACATCACTTCAAAAGGAAAATTTTAAAGTATTCTGCTTCATTTTAATGTTGAAATACATAATCAATTTGTTTGTTTGATTGAACAATACGATACCACAACTGTTCTAATCAAATATGGTAGAACATTCACTCAGTCAAAGAGAGTCATCATGTTATGAGGATACTGGAAAAGTCCACTAAAGCAAATGGCCAGCAGCAACTGGCCACACATGTAAGTGAACCATTGTGAAAGTGGACCTTCCAGGGGCACGCCAGGCCTTTAGATGACTTCACCACTGACCAACTAACTTCTTGACTGTAGTCTCATGAGCAACCCTGAGCTAGAACTCCCCCTCCCCAAAACCACTCCCAGATTCCTGACCACAAAAATTGTATTTAAAAAATGAGGCCTTAGGAAATTGCCCAAAGTCACACTGTTCATCATAGGTGGAGAAGAGACTAAAATCCTCATCTGTCTGATTCTGGAGCCTGACTTTTTGCTTTAAAAATGGAGATTATACAATTTGGTAGTCGCGAAATAGTCACAGGGATGTCAAGTACAGCACAGAAGCACAGTCAGTAATAGTGTCGTGACAATGTACGGTGCCGGGCAAGTTCGTGAAATACCAGGGGAACCACTATGTGAAGTCGATGACTAACAACTTTGTTGTACACTTGAAACCAATACAAAATAATACTGAATGTAAACTGTAATGGACAAATAAATACGTGGAAAATTCCAGAAAATAACAATTCATAAGGTTGTGTTTTTTTTAAGGGAGATTAGAAGATTCATTTTCCTCAAGGTTCACAGGTACTGGCTACATCTAATGATACAGAAAAAGATGAAATGATATGTCAGAGTTTCCTGACTCAGGAAAGGAAGAAGTCTATTCCAGAGCAACTGGAAGAAACTGTAAATAAGGACTGAAAAATATGATGATGCTAGCACTGCCTTGGTTTTATATACATTAATCATTTACCTTGTGTCTTATACAATGGGATATTGCTGAATTTTTATAATATTGTGCTAGTCAAGTAAAAGGCACTAAATTTTTAAAAAAAAATTTTTAAAGATTTTATTTATTTTTAGAGAGAGGGGCGGTAAAGGAGAAAGAGAGGGAGAGAAACATCAATGTGTGGTTGCCTCTCATACAACCCCAACTGGGGACCTGGCCTTCAACCCAGGCATGTGCCCTGACTAGGAATCGAACTGGTGACCCTTTGATTTACAGGCTGGCACTCAATCCACTGAGTAACACCAGCCAGGGTTATAAAAGGTACTAAATTTTTAAAATGTAGATGTAATGAACTTTTTGTGTGGTCAAAAGATGCTTGATATGAATTCAATCTTCTGATAATCATGGTATCAAACTAGAAATCATCACAAGGAAAAATGGGAAAACAGACCAACACATGGAGGCTAAATTACATGTTACTAAACAATGAATGGGTCAACAATGAGATCAAAGAATTATAAGATACCTTGAAACAAATGAAAATGAGAACACAACAACCCAAAATCTATGGAAAATGAAAAGCAGTTCTTGAGAGGGAAATTCACAGAATTACAAGCCTTTCTCAAAACACAAGAAAAATCTCAAATAAGCAAGCCAACTTTAAACTGAAGGAATCTTGAAAAAGAACAACAAAGAAAACCCAAAGTAAGTAGAAGAAAGAAAATAATAAAGATCAAAACAGAAATAAACAAAATAGAGTCTTACAAGATAATACAAAAAAAAAAAAAATCAATGAAACCAAGAGCTGGTTCTTTGAAAAGAAAAACAAGGTTGATAAATCTTTAACCAGACTCATTAAGAAAAAAAAAGAGGACCCAAAATAAATAAAATCAGAAATAAAGAGAAGTAACTATAGACATCAAAGAAATACAAATGGTTCTAAGAAAATATCATGAACAATTATATAAGAACAAATTGAACAAACTGGAGGAAATGGATAAATTCCTAAAAACATACAGTCTTATAAAACTAAGGGAGAATCAGGTAATCTGAATAAACAGATTACAAATAGTGAAATTGAAGAAGCAATCAAAAAACTTACAAGAAACAAAAGTCCTGAACCCAATGGCTTCATAAGTGAATTTTACAAAACAGTCAACACTTCTCCTCAAACTATTCAAAAATTCAGGAGTGGAGACTCCCAGCTCATTTTACAAAGCCAGCATTATCCTAATTCCAAAACTAGATAAAGACATTACAAAGAAAGAAAATTATACGCCAATATCCCTGATGAACATAGCTTCTGAAATCCTCATCAAAATATTAGCATACCAGATCCAGCAGTATATTAAAAAGATCATGCAACATGATCAAGTGGGATTTATTCCTGGGATGAAAGATCAGTTCAATATTCACAAATCAATAAATGTGTTACTCTACATAAATAAAATGAAGGATAAAAATCATAGGATCATGGATGCAGAAAAAGCGTTTTATAAAATCCAGCATCCATTTATGGTAAAAAAAATAAAATAACCTCTTAGCAAAATGGAAATAGAGGAAACATACCTCAACATAACAAAGGTCATATATGACAAACCCACAGCTAACATCATTCTCAACAGGGAAAAGCTAAAAGCATTTTCCTTAAAATGAGGAATAAGACAAAGTCCACTTCCCCCACTTTTATTCAACATAGTATTGGAAGTCCCTGCCACAGCAATCAGACAAGAAAAAGAATTAAAAGGTATCCAAATTGGAAATTTAAAAAAGTAAAACTGTCATTATTTATAGATGAAATGATACTAAACATTCCACCAAAAAAAACTATTAGAACTGATAAATGAATTCAGTAAAGCAACAGGATACAAAATTACATTCAGAAATTGGTTGCACTGTTATAAACCAATAATGAATTATCAGAAAGAGAAACTAAGAAAAGAATCCCATTTACAATTGCACCCAAAAATAAATAAAATACCTAGTAATAAAATTCAACCAAGGATATAAAAAAACTGTATTCAGAAAATTATAAGACACTGAAGAAAGAAACTCAAGAAGATACAAATAAGTGAAAGCATATACTGTGTTCATGGATAGGAGGAACTAACAGCATTAAAATGTCCATACTACCCAAAGAAATCTATAGATTCAATGCAATTCCTATCAAGATACCAATGGTGCATATTTCACAGAACTAGAATATTCCAAAGTGTACATGGAACCACCAAAGACCCTGAATTGCCACAGCAGTCTTGAGAAAGAAGAACAAAGTTGGAGGAAACACACTACCTGATATCTAACAATATTATGAGGCTTTAATAATCAAAAATCATGGTACTGGCATTAGAACAGACATATAAATCAGGGGAACAGAAGAAAGAAACCAGAAATAAACCCATTCCCTTATAGTCAATTAATATTTGACAAAGGAAGCAAGAACATACAATAGGGTAAAGACAGTATATTCAATAAATGGTGTTAGGAAAATTGGACAGACACACACACACACACAAAAAGTGAAACTAGACCAACTTCTTACACCACACACAAGAACAAACTCAAAATGGATTAAAGACTTGAATGTAAGACTTGAAACCATAAAAAATCTATAAAAATACATAGGTAGTAAAATCTCAGACATTTCTCACACTGATATTTTTTTCTAATACACCTCCTCAGAGAGGGGAAACAAAAGAAAAAATAAACAAATAGGACTATATCAAATTAAAAACATTTTCCCAGCAAAGGATACTGTCAACAAAATAAAAAGACAACCCATGAATGGGAGAACATATTTCCCAATAATACATCTGATAAGGGGTTAACATCCAAAATTTATAAACAATTTATAGAACCTAACACCCCTCCCCCCAAAAACAGCAATCCAATTTAAAAATGGGCAAAGGACCTTAATAGACACTTCTCCAAAGAGGACACACAGATGGTTCATAGACGTAGGAAAAGATTCTCAATGTCACTAATCATCAGAGAAATGCAAATTGAAACCGCAGTGACGTATCAACTCACACCTGTCAGAATGGCCATCATCAATAAATCAACAAACAGGTGAAGGTGAGCATGCGGAGAAAAGGAAACTCTCATGCACTGTTGGTGGGAATGCAGACTGGTGCAGCCACTGTACAAAACGGTATGGAGTTACCTCAAAAAACTAAAAATGGAACTGCCTTAATACACAGCAATTCCACTTCTGGGAATTTATTTGAAGAAACCTGAAAGTCTAATTGGAAGTATATATGCACCCCTATTTAATTGCAGTATTATTTACAATAGCCAAGATTTGGAAGTAGCCCAATTACCCATCAGTAGGTGAGTAGATATAAAAGCTGTGGTACATTTACAGAATGGGATACTACTTAGCCATAAAAAGAATAAGAAAGAAGAAGATGGAAATCTTACATTCTGGGACAGCATGGATGGACCTGGAGAGTATTATGCTAAGTGAAATAAGCCAGTCAGAGAAAGATAAATACCATATGATCTCTCTCATGTGTGGAATCTAATGAACAAAATAAACAAGCATACAAAATATAAACAGACTCATAGATACATAGGACAGACTGGCAGCTGTCAGAGAGGAGGGGGGTTGCAGGGCTGGATGAAAAAGGTGAAGTGATTTCAAGCAAAAAGAAAAAACCTCTCATAGACACAGACAACAGTATGGTGATTACCAGAGGGAAAGGGGGTGGGGGGAGGCAGAAGAGGGTAAAGGGGGAACAAATGGTGATGGAAGGAAGCTTCCTTTGGGTGGTGAGAACACATTACAATATACAGATGATGCATTATAGAATTCTACACTTGAGTCTTATGTAATCATATTAACCAATGTCATTCCAATAAATTCAATAAATTTTTTTAAAAAGAAAATGTGTATAACTCAATTAACTAGTATTTTCCAAATGAATAATGCAAAATGTTACAAAATCACACGTTGCATTCAAGGTGCAAGAAAAACCAATGGATATTACTATGTCAGAGTAAAAAAAATCGATATGATTTCAGATTCCACACTGCAGTTATCCTTAAGGAACTACTACTTATTTTGGCACATAAAAGAAGAATATTCAAAACTATCTGAAAACAATATTAAAATATTTCTTCCTTTTCCAACTACACATCTGTGTAAGGCCAAATTGTCTTCATATGTTCAACCAAAACAACATATTGCAACAAATTAAATGCAGAAAGAATTGAGAATGTGTCTTCCATAAAGCCAGACATTCAGAGATTTGCAAAAAATGTAAAGCAATATTGTTCTCAATAAATGTTTTTTTCCAGTTTAGAAAATATAGTTTTAAAAATACACTAGTAAAGATTTTTTAAATGTTATTGCTAGAATGTATATAATATATCATTCAAAGTAATAATTCCAAATTGGACTGATAATTGTTTAACACAGGTTCTGGAACCTTCCTCTCCTCTCATCTCAAACTGCCCGAGACAGGTTTTCATCTCTCACCTCGCCAAATGATTGCCCATCCAGCCTTGCCCACCTAAAACCACCCTCCAGACTGCCATCAGCATGCTCTATCTACAACCAAATCTAAATATTCCTCTATTTCAGGATCCTTCCACAGCTCCCTACCATCATTAGCATCGGGTTCAATCCCCTAGGATGGCAGGCGTCCAAGCCCTGCCTTCGTCATGAGCCTCGTCTTTCTCATTATCTACAGTAATACCACACCGAATGTATAGTTCCCAAAACTCCAGGACTTCTGCTGCTGCCCCTGCACAGAACGCTCTCCCCTTCCTCACCTCACCAACTCATGCTCATCTTCGCCAAGACTCAAATTAACATCCAACACCCCTGAAGGCTTCCCTGACACTGCCTCCTCCCAACCCTCAGCCTTAACCCCAGTTTGGGCTTCAGGGCCCCTTTTCTGTGTCTCCATACAGACTTCCATCATGGCCCTTAAATGGCGTTGAAAGTATCCATTTATGAGTCTGTCTCTGCTACACGATAATCTCCCAGGACATGGATCCCTTGTTAAGTAGCCAACTACTTGTTATTTAGTACATATTTAATGGAATGACGGGAACAAATTAAAATGCTTCCAAACTTGTTTTATGTGCAATACCACAGAGACATCAAAATAGACCCTCGGGCCCCCTGAATTAGATAGAATCCCTTCATCTCAGCACCTGGATTACCAAACAACTCTTTTCTTTCTTTCTTTTTTAATTACTTCATTGTTGTTCAATTACAGTTGTCTGCTCCCCGCCACTGCTCCCCCCCTCCAGCCAAACCCACCTCCCTCCCTTGCTTCTACCCTCCCCCTTGGTTTTGTCCATGTGTCCTTTATATTACCAAACAACTATTTTCATATATTTTGTAAATATAAAAACCCAGCTATCATTTGCCCAGGATTCTCTGGTTAATATCAACTTCATAAATAATGTAAAATGTTTTCAGGAGCTTTAAAAAATATCATTTTATGTAGCATATTCGTTACTTTCCCTAAAAAATAATAATTTATCTCCATAGCAATTTAAAACATTTTTTTAAACTCTCAAGAAACATTTAAACTTCTGAGATATTTTTTAATACAGAGGAACAAATTAGACCATATTTTTTTCTTTTTGGACCATATATTTTCAAATTCATTTATTCTTCAATATGCTAGTAACTTTGAAATGCCAGGTATTTTTCTAGGCATTGGGATATAACAGTATACCAGACAAACAAAAACCCCCATTTGTGAAGCTTAGGTCCAGAGGTCTGATTGTTCTGATCATATACTCGGATCCTATTGCTATTACTGAAATACATTCGAGGCCTGTCTGGAAAAAGTTAATACAATGAGAACAGTTTGTGTGACATCATGACATCCATGTAACCTGGCAGCCAAGGAGAGTGGACTGGAATGCATGTGCATGAACAATGACGACTTCACTGTACTAGTCAGTGGGGGCGGTAGGCACCATTCAGTGAGCATGTGTACTGAGTGGCCGTCACATTCAAAATGACTCAACAAGTAGAGCAATGAATCTGCATCAAATTTTGCATTAAACTTCAACATTCCTCTGGAGAAACTATTTGGATGATTCAGAAGGACATGATTGGCAGCTTCATCATGACACCGTGCAGCGTTTTTTAGTGAAACTTCAAATCACCCTGGTGACTCAGTCCCCCTATAGCCCAGACATGGCGCCAGGCGACTGCTGGCTTTCCCCAAAACTAAAATCACCTTTCAAAGCGAAGAGATTTCAGACTGTCGATGAGATTCAGGAAAATTGAATGGGGTAGCTGACTGCCATTGGGAGAACTCTGTGAGGTCCCCAGGCACCTACTTTGAAGGGGACTGAGGTGTCATTGTCCTACGTACAAGGTTTCTTGTATCTTGTATCTTCTTCAACAAATACCTTTTTTTCATATTACATGGCTGGATACCTTCCGGAGAGACCTTGTACACTCGGTACTATCAGGGCTAACAAACTTCCCGAGAATGCCTGTAACATCTGATTTCCCAGGCTATGGCACAGACAGCCGTAGCTAGTAAGATCTGTAACCTGCTTTGTTACAAATGCGTGGCACATTATTCTGTGTGTTTTAGCCTGGAAAGTCCAAAACATTGTTTTTGGAAATGGGTCCTATTTACAGCAAATCATTAACATCTGATATCAAAGCACAACCTACCCTTATATTTCTGTTGAGGAAATTTCTCAAAGCAGGTAAATATACCCGTCTAGTAACCTAATCTTCATACAGATGAATTAGCAAAGGGTTTCCACATCTTGGAACACCTTCCTCACTGATGACAGGATGAACTTGAGACACTTCTAAGTACAGTATGTACAGTACGTACAACCCTGCACATTATGGACTGGTTGTGTCAAGGCAAAGTTAGTGCTGGAGTGGCCCTAGAGACATCTCTCTGGAGCTTTCTCTTGCTGGAAGTACCTATATAGAGGTGCCATGTACTACTTTGTCCCACAAATATTTTGTTAGCAGCTATGATGTACCAGGTGAGTCGTCCATTCTGTGAAGTAACCCCGCTGCTTTCTAATAGGTACACATGGCCTGTGTTCTGATGGATGGGCCGAAGAGGCTCCTTGTACTGTACACGGCTAGGTCATGCAGCTAAACATCCTGATCAATTAAATGCTCTTTGAACAGAGGCTGAATCACTGCGGCACCACAGTAGCCCAACACACCTTCCAGCCCAGCAGCAGACTGAAATCAAAGTCTGTGAACTGGAAAATAATACAAATTTGTCTTCCTCTTTAACACTGCATTTATGAAGAAATTAAAGTTTTTTCCGATGGATATGAGAAAATATTCACACACTAAAAATGTGTATATGATTCATACACGATCAAATGATGGGATGGAGTGAAGTTCTGTGTTGGTCTGAAGGGCCACCCACCATGCACTCTCTAAGTAATGATCAAAACTCACACAAAACATCCCCATGAAGCTCGTGCGCTTCCCTAAAATTTACCCTTAAATTGTTCTGAGTTCATGAGGGTGTGTCCTGGTTTCTATAAAATGTTGAACTTTATCCATAAAAGACACAGAGAGAAATACAAATGAGGTAGATGATATTTGTCGAAAGGGCAGAGCACTACACATTCCATGGTTGCTTCTGCTTTCTCTGCCTTGTTGACAACCGAAAGATTTCATTCTGTATATATTAATGAAACCATCCTCATAAGTACTGAATGGGGGAATATTGTCAACTCCCACCTCCTTTAAAGGATATTAGATCTGAACTGCATTAAACATAATGTTGAAGAAAGTAAAGTATCTTCTCCCAATTCCCCTTTTCCTCCCTCTTTCCTACTCCATTCTCTTTTTTCTTCCCTCTTTCCCACACAAATATGCAGATTCTATGCAGTAAAACATAGTCCAAAATTATTCTTCCCTATAGATCCCTCAATAAAAAACTCCCACTCCCTGGGAAGGTAGCTCAGCTTTCAGAGAGAATACTCTGATAAGCTGATTCACGCTGTAATGTAAATAAATAACTCTGTTACCTTTCATGGGAATATTTACTTTTTAAGGAGAAAAAAATTTGAAGGCAATAAATTAAGTCCAAAGGACTGAATGTTTCATGGTTGAATTTGGGGATGTGAGGTAATTAAGCAAAAGAAGATTTTTTTTTAATATTTTATTTACTTATTTTTAGAGAGAAGGGAAGGGAGGGAGAAAGAGAAGGAGAGAAACATCAATGTGTGGTTGCCCCTCATGTGGCCCCCACTGGGGACCTGGCCCACACCCAGGCAAAGGCCCTGAATGGGAATTGAACCAGCAAACCTCAGTGAACTGAGCGCCAACCAGCCAGGGCACAAAAGATGATTTTTGACAGAAAGATCCTTCGCTCTTCCTTTGTGTTAAACATTGGCTTACATGCATGGCAAAAGCGTAAAGCTAAAAAACACTTCCAAGTATTCTTCTACTTCCCTTCAGGTAATGATTTCAACCAGGGGTGTCCAAACTTGGCATCTCTGTGCCACACTGGAAGAAGAAGAGTGTCGTGGGCCACACATTAAAAACATTGCGACAAAGTAATCACAAAAATACCTCATAATGTTTTAAATAAATTTACAATTTTGTGTTAGGCCACATTCACAGCCATCCTGGGTTGCATACGGCCTACTGGCCGCAGGTTGGACACTCCTGATTTAAACCCTTTTTTTTTTCCCCAGAAGAAATGGTTAAATTTGAAAGGTGGGTTAATTTGAACATAACAGCTTTTTAATATAGAAATAAGATACTATACTTGCAAATGCTCAGTACATAGTTGCTTTTATTAATAAACATGTTGGTTGGACTGATTTATATGTTGACTTATTTTTTCTTAAAAGTTTTATATTCGTAACCTCCTCTACCCTTCCCTTTTTTAAAGATAGAGAACATAAGTTTGTCCAGTTAGATTGGGGATTAGAATATGATTTCACACCCTATACGAAGGCATGAATACCTTACATGCTGCATTTTATCAGGAAGACTTTTGCTTCTAGAACCTTTAATTCAGACTTTTATACTTGAGGATTGGGAGTTCTGGGGGGGGGAGTTGGGGGAAAAGGTACTTTTTTCACAGTCTACAGGCATTTATTTTAAATTTCTATAGACAAGCCAGTGGCGTGTGCCAGATAGAAAGAGCTGAGGAGAAATTAGCTTAGATTATGTTCAGAACAGACACCATTACCCCCCAAATAATAAAATATTATAGACCCACAACATAGTAATGCTTTGACATACAGATAAGGCGAATAATAACCACTCTTACTGACTGTTCACCACGTCCTGAGTTGCGCTATGTTATGCGTGTTACACACACTTTCTCTGCGACGCGACTGACGCCGGGGAGAACGGGCAAAGACGAAGGTGGAACCACGGTTATGAAATCTTGCCGACCGCAACCCATGTCAGCAGACAAAATACAACAAACATGTATATCTATAAAAAGAATTTTGTGATTGAAAGGATAATATTGGAATTAATGAGGAAATCTCAACTCTCATTTAGTAAAAGACTTTGTAAATTTCATATATCAGTGACGATCGGTTAAAACAATCACCTCACCTCCCTCCAAATTGCTTTTGTCTACATTTGCTGAACCCGTTCAGCCAGAAGAGAGCCTATAGGCCAGATCTGGCCTATTGCACAGGCTTTCATCTAAGAATGGTTTTTTACATTTTTAAGTAGTTATATTTTAAATCATTATTTAAGTGCCTACATAATATCCTCCATCTTGTCTTAGTCCACAAAACCTAAAATGTCTACAATTTGGCCCATTTCAGAAAAAGTTTGCCAGCCCCTGCTCCCAACAGCAGTGCTTAGAGGTGCTGTAGTTCGTGGCTTTGTAGCCTGCAAACTCAGCTCTAGAACTTACCAGCTGTGACCTTGGGCAAGTCCCTTCATCTCTGAGCCTCCGTTTACGCACATAAAAACTGTGATACTAGCATCTAAATCAAGTTGCTAAAGTCACATGAGATGATGTACAAGGCATGTAGAGTATTTGACATGTCTCAGGTGCTCATTGTTCCCTTCCCATGCCCATAAATTATGATGATCATTGAGTAAATCTCTACCCGGTGTGTGTGTGTGTGTGTGTGTGTGTGTGTGTGTGTGTGTGTGGCTGGGAGAAGAAGGTAAGGATAAATCTGTTGGATATGTTGGACAAAAACCTGTCTAGGCATGAGGCAGGAGAGAAAGAAGCTAGGAGACTTCCTTGGCAAGCGGAATGGGAAAGTGAGACAGAGGACTGAACAAACAGGCCAAGCAATTTATAGCCAGGTCGTAAATCACAAGGTCTTATCTTCCAATACCAAGGGCACTTAGGAGAAAATGGCTTACACATTCCAGACCGTGCCAGGGCAGACGTGCCTTGGTCCTGGCCCCTCTTCAGTGACATTCTTCGAGGGTGAAACTAACCAGAGAACAACCCTTACCCCTCATTTTGATGAACCGGCATATTGAAGGGCACACCCGGAAAGCTGATGAATATCCTATTGAAATGCTTCCCAGAGACCTCCCCTAAAATTCCTGCCTTTGGAAAACAGATAAAAACCCTCAAGATAAAGGAAGCCAGTGAGCGAGCTCACCTTGGAGCACACACATGCCCCTCCTTTTCTCAGGCATGTACTTTTTCTTTTTGTTGCTCTCTTTCTCCTAAACTCACAGGGTCCCCACAAGACTTGCAACCAGGAGAACAGCAGACAGTGGTAGCCTGTCCCAGGCTAATCCCTTGAACCTGCCTCCATGGCCCTGTTTTCCTGACTTTTCGGTGAGTAAAAACAGCCCTGCCTTGGCTCACTTCTGTCACTGTGACTTTTACTTTCCAGCGAGTCCATGCAGCCCCACGTGGCTCACTCCTTTCCTATAACTTTTCTAGGGAGCCAGAGCAGCCCCGCCTAGGCTCTCTCCTGTTGCTTCTTGTGTCTTAAGCCCTTACTTGTTTCACTGTCCCCAGCTTTAATAAATGTGCTCTCAAAACCACCTGGGCTCATGTTGTGAAATCTTTCCTGCATGAAGTCAAGAACCCACGCACTCCAAGCCAGCCCGAGGTGGGGCTGCTCCGAGCCCAGTTCCTGTCCTGAGACAGTCAGACCTTGTTGTCTGCATACCGTTGTCCCCCATGCCTCCATCACATGTGTGCAAACTAGTTAAGAAGGAGCCCAATGTATTTTTAAAATCATAATTTTATGGGGACATATAGTAGTGTCAACAATAAGAATACAGAAAAAAATCATAATTGTAGAATTTGTAAGTCAGTATTATAATGAACTGTTTCCTAAAGACGCACTAAACTGGCCATGAGATTCCGTAAGCAGGTTCTCCTGTTGACATCCTTCCATTTTTCTCTACTTCCAACAAGCGTGCTCAAAGTTCACATCTTAACCTCATTCTGGATTTTAGAGACTTGTCCTGTTGCCCTGGAGAGTGTCCTCTTCCCATCAGCCTGCATCATCCTATATGGTTTTAAAGTTCCAAAAAAAAGGTCTACAAAACTGTCTGGGGGACCCAAATGCGATATTGCCAAACAGTGGAGGACGGACAGAAACAGAGGCATCTTCTAATTTCATGTGCTGTGTTCACTTGAACCTTCAGAATGTGGGACCCATGATTCCCAGCCTTCTTCTTCCCCCAGCACAGCTGAGAGGGATGCCACGCTTCCCTCAGTAAGGTGCTCTCTGGCTGGTATGATCTTCAGTATGGTGCTGTGTGGCCCTTGAAAACACTTCCCCAGTGATTCCAATAATCCTTTAAGGAGGAATTCCCTGTCATTGGAGAACCATTGCTTTAAATTACTTTATCCAATAATTCTAGTACCATTTGTGCCACTCAGACTATCTGAAAAAGAGAGGCTAGATTTCATAAGAGTCTTTGTCTATATGAAATACAAATAGATTCAGATTTACCTTTGACTATGATTCCTTAGAATAAAGAAGAAGGGGCGGACTTGGTTTAAATGCCTCTCCTACCTATAACTGCATTTTGTAAGATGCCCTACCATATCCAGCAGTCTTCCTGGAGAACGTTATAGAGAAAGGGGACAGACTTATGTTTGTACGGACTGTTGGACACACACATACACTGAGATGAGAATCTTTAAATACAGGTTATTGGGAGTAACAGAAAAAGAAACCTGACAGAAACCAAAGACCTCAAAAATAAGTTCCTATGAAAATTACACAACAAAAAGTATACGCAAACTGATAATCTGGTAAGAGTAACCAGACTGCTGAAAAGCCTGGATTTTTAAAGTCACACTTACTTTCTCATAAAGAAATGCCATTGCGGAGAAGGGATGAGGTGATCTCAATTTTGGGAAAGTACGATTTAAAGGAAAACAAATAGAAGCAAACCCAAGTTTCTAGGTTGTATATTTCAAGATTCTCAAATATATGTGTCTGTGTGTTCATTTATCTAAAGGTATTTGTTAAAGAACAAAACTTTTAAGAAAAGATAAAAAGGTGATATCCAGCAATCATCAATTTAAAGTCTATTCATCATAAAAATTAACCTAATCATAGATTCATTCAGCAAATATCGATCGGCTACAATGTTCTGCACTCTCTTCCAGGTATTAGGAATACAGCACTAGACAAAGGCCGCCTGTGCCCTCATGAAGCTTACATTCTACCGGCAAGATAGACAACAATCAAATAGCTATATAAATATAATGTCAAGTGGTGATAATGTGCTAGGAGGAAACAAAAAGCAAGGCAAAGGGAGACAGCCCAAGGTGCTATTTTAGCTACAAACATCCCAAGAAACCTCCATACTAACCTCCAAGACCTCCAAGTCTGTATGACAGCAAAGCAGCGTGAGAGCTGAGAACTCCTGGCTTCTGTCCTGTTTGAACTCTGAGCCAGCTTGCCTGTTCCCACAGGCACAACTCTGCCTGTATAGACTCCACATCCCTAGCTCCAGCTCTGACCTTGACTCTAAGTTCTAATTCCGTATTGCAAAGAGTATAACCTACAGGTTGAAAACCAAACTTGCCATATTCTCCCGCTCCTCTACCCTCACCGACAGGCTATCTTCATTTTTCTAGAAACTTCTAAAGGACTTAAAGATTTGACTCTTCCTGTTCCTTTATTTCACTGTAGAAAAGACCTAATTGTTCCTTCTCCAAAATGCTTCCTACCTGCCCGCAGTCCTCACGCCCACTACACCGTCACATTTAGGAGCACCTGGAAGTTTGTTGGGAGCCATGATGTCCACCTTTTGCCCTGCTCGACCACAACTGGACCCTGTGTCAAAATTAAATTCCCATGCCTGATTTTCACATCCTTAAAACCTATCTGCATCCAATCTATCAGTTGTCCACTGAATCGTGGCCCTCCCCCAAATTCACATGTTAAAGCCCTAACCTTTAGTACTTCAGAATGTAACTGTATTGGTAGACAGGGCCTGTAAAGAGGGAATTACGTTGAGATGAGACCAGCAGGACGTGCTGTAATGCAATCAGACCGGTGTCCTTATTAGAAGAGAGACACCAGGGACGCACGTGCAGAGAGAAGGCCGTGTGTGGACGCGCAAGAAGGCAGCTAGCTATCCACAAGCCTGGGAGAGAGGCTTCGGGAGAAACCAACCCTGCTGGCACTTTGATCTTGCAATTCCACCTTCCAGAACTGTCAGAAAATAAATGTCTGCTCTTAAGCCACCCAGCCTGTGGCACTGTGTTATGGCATCCTAGCAAACTGACACCGTATCACATCATACCTTCCCCTTCTACTCAATATGAAGTCCTCATGAATTCTGGAAAATTGCACAGTAATTCTTGCCCCCGACTTTTACCCAAGATATTGTAGATTTCTTGCCTGTAATATATATAGCCTTCATCTCTTGCTTAAAAGTAGAGGTCTTTGAAGTCCAATAAACCCAGGTTCAAATCCCAGCTCCATTCACTGAAAAGCCATATAACTTTCATTAACTTCTCTAGGACTGTTGTCTCAGTCTTAGAGAATGGGTGTATTAAGTCATTCAGAAAGAATGTGGGCTAAGGGAGGTGGAATACCTGATATGCCTTAGAGCCAGTCCTGGCACACTATATGCACTCAATGATGACAGTTACAATTGTCATCCATTTTTCAAAGTGCTGTTTAGTACTTGATTGTTAAGCATGTTAGCCTCTTTGGACCACCAACCCACCTTGGAGAGAATATAGAAGAGGGGAATCATGGAGTCAAGTTTGCAGCCCAACCCCACCTGGCCTTGATGCCACCGGAGAATGCTGGAGTTAATATAAGCCATGGGAACCCATTCAGGCTTTTTGAACTCAGTAAAAGCATGACAAAAGCCATGCTGCAGGAAGGACAAAGTGGTAGCTGTATGTAGGTGACCTGCAATAGTCAAGGTGACAGGTCATGAAGGAATGAACTAGAGTGGTGCCTAATGGGAACAGAAAGGGGAAATCATTGAGAGAAATATTACAGATATGCTGTAATCTATAGGACTGGCAACAACTGAGCACAGAAAGAGAAGAGAGTCAGAGGTAACTCCAAGGCCTTGAGATTGATAGCCTGGTAACACCCTGAACAGAAATAGAAATGCCAGGCGAAGGGGAGTGCGGAGGCACTGAGTTGGGTTTTAACCTCCACGTCCCACTCCCAGGGCTGCCCCTGCCGCTGCATGTCACCCTGTCACCTACAGTCTGACCAGGGCAGGCTCCGTGCCTTTCTCTTCCAGTAAAACTTCAAGAAGGCATTTCAACATTGACTCACAGACTAATTAAATTAATTCATTAAATCAATCAATACGTAAACAGTAACCTTTCCCAAAGGCTTGCATTTTAAGAGAGGCCCCCCAAAATGAACAACGGTGAAACCTGGGTAACTGAGAAGCCTAAGTGAAGTACAGGGCGGAGAGCGCCTGTCTTTTAACATTACCACCACCCAGCCCGCTCCGGTCTGCTGCAAACCTCCCAACTGGCTGCAACGCGGCACCACCCTTAACACTTAGATGTTAGCATTGTTTCAAAGGACCTCTTCCCCGTGTATGCTGAGTACTGTTCAATACCCCAGATAAACAAACAGAACTGTTTTCATGCTGTTTAAAATATGTAAAACATCAGCAGAGAAGAGCAGGGCTGAGAAGGTCCATGATGGATCAGCATGCGCCCCCCTTCAGACAATTCTAGTCCTGCATGATGATGCCGGAGATGCCCAGGGTAAATTCGGCAGCCTTGTCTTCCACCCCTGACTACACCCACCTCCTTTACCCCTAACGGAGGCATAACAGAGAAAGTTCTTGCAGTCTTCAAAATAGCTTTTCACAGATTAGAAAATAAATAATTCTTTCACTTGTTTTCCCCTTCTCGGCTATTTGTTCAACCAAAACTTGCATAGTGACCACGTGCTTACCCTACAGAGATGAGGAAAGAGGTAGAGGAGAGGAAAAGAAGGGCGACAATCCGAACTCACATAGCTCCCATCCTCCATGTGTTCTCGGTTCAGTTCCTCTTCATTCGCATCTGTGGGCCACCTTTGCAGCTCCGCCCTTTTGAAACCTCCCACAAGCCTCTCTAGGTTTCTTCTAAATGTGGCATTGCATGGCAGATGGTCCACATTTTCAAAAAGATCTGACCGGTATTCTGTAAGTTCATTACCTCAACGATTCTCCGAGGAGTTATTCCTGGTGACGCACTTACTGTAAGCGCGCACACAGTAGTCTGTGGACACAAGGGTAAGCGTGTAGGGGAGGTTAACTTGTTTCCACGGTTGGGTGCTGAACATGCAGCACAGCATTTACTCTGAACTTCAGACCCCTCCTGTCATGCTTCATGGTGCACACATTTTTTCACTGCACTCTGCCAAACACTACACAAAATGAAATGAAAAGAAAGCATGGTGCAGCTGCTATAGAAAATGACATGGCAGTTCCTCAAAATATGAAATGTGGAGCTACTATATGATCCAGCAATTCCACTTCTAGGCACAGACCTAAAAGAACTGCAAGCGGGAGCGCAAACAGACCCTTGTGCCCGCGTGCTCACGCAGCACTACTACCAACAGCCAAAGGGGAAAGCCAACCAAGTGTCCTTCGGGGGATGAACGGGTACATGAAATGGGCGTGTGCACATGCGATGGGAATTATTCACCCTTCGAAAGGAGGAAATTTCTGATGTGTGCTACTACACGGGGGAACCTTGAGGACATTATGCCAGTTGAAATAAGCCGGTCACAAAAAGACAAACATTGTAGGATTCCACGTCTACGAAGTATCTAGAGGCGTCAAGTTCATAGAGCTAGAAGGTGGAGTGGCGGTTGCCAGGGCTTGGGGAGAGGGGTGGGGATGCAGTTTTTAAGGGATGTGGAGCTGCGGACCGAGAAGGTGAAAAACGTCTGAAGAGGACTAGCAATGACGGATGCTCAACAACGCGAAAGTACTTAATGCCTGTGAACTGCACACTTAAAAACGGGTACAATGGTCAATTTTGTCATGTATATTTTATCACAATTTCTTAAAATATTAAACACTGTTAAGGATATAACAGAAGAGATTATTTCTGAAAAAAACCATCCCTCTTCTGGAAGCGAGTATTTTAAAAACCCGTGACAATGACGCAGTCATAGGCAAGACACTAAGACCCAACAGGCCAGAAAAAAATCCTTTCGACCTCGATCGAGTAAGAACGTGCAGAGCCCTCACAGCTGTGCATCGCAGCCTTGCTTTATCATCCTGCTCCCTAAGGAGACGTTGCAGGATTCTTTTCCCACATTGTGCCCTGATAAAAGTTTAAATCCACAGCTACTGTATACAACCGTTAACGTGCTGCGGTGCTTTAGATGGCCACGAACCATCACAACCTCTAAGGGATGTCACCCCAAGAACCAATTTTTCCCTCGGGGACAATATAGCCCTTTTTGACAAGGCGTGATGTGTGGGATTAGGCACTCTGAAAAAATGGGCGCCGCGACAAGCAGCAAATTTGACTGAAACAATCAGAGCACTTGGGATGCACTCATATAAGCCAATGCTCAAATGTATTTAAAAGTCTTATGCCAATATTAAAAATGTCTGCACTCTGCGAAACATCTAAAAAAAGTAAAAATTAATTTTTAATGTCTTCAAATATCTGGAAATTGCCATTGTATGAATATAACATCTAGGGGATTAACAAAATTTTGAGAAGTTTCATTCAGCTATTTGGGGTCATGCATAGAGAATGTCGCGTTACCAGTGTTGTTCAACAGAACCACAACACGATTTATTTCCCTACATCAGCCATTTTCAACCCCTTTTATCTCATGGCACACATAAACCAATTACTCAAATTCTGTGGCACATCAAAAATATATTTTTTTTGCCAATCTGACAAAAAAAAGTAGGCATAATTTTGATTCATTCATATCGAATGGTTATTGTTACGTTGGCTGTTGTCATTTTTTTAATTTGACAATCTAAGGGAAAGGAAGTCAGTGGCAGACTTCCAGTCAAATGGGGGGTAGGTAAATACGGCTCACCATCTTGCACAACCACATCAAAATTACAACCAAACTACAGAACAATCATCATTTAGAAGCTCCAAGCTGTATGGAAGTTCTACAACTACAGAATTAAAGAAGAAACCACATTGAGATTGGGGGCAGTGATGTGGAATGGGCTGGTCCCACACCTAAGTGTGGTGGATAAAAATAGGGAGGGATATCTCAGAGGCAAGGGGTCCCAACCCACAGCAGGCCCCCCAGCCAAGGGTTCCAGTGCCAGGAAGATAAGTCCCCATAACTTCTGGCTGTCAAAACCAGCGGGGTTGAGGCTATAGAAGTCAGAATCTGTTAGAGTCTCAGGCATCTGCTCTGAAGGGGTCTACGTACAGACTTACTTGGACTCACTCCCTCTGAGCTCCAGAACGGGGGCAGCAGATTGAAAGTCATCAGAGACACATGGCGAGGAAGTGAATTGTCTGGCATCAGGACAAGAGCTGGGGGCAGCTTTCTGCCAGGCAGAATTGCTAGCAGAGGCCTCTGTTCCCTTTCTTGAGCCCTCCCCCAACAGAGCCACAGAGCTGGCAGGTAGGCACCACACCTAAGTCTCCATCAATCTGCCTCACACTGTTTGCTCCACTGTGATAATTCCTTGAGGCCCTACCCCACCTAACTTTCAATCACATCCAAGCTGTTTCCAGTGGCTTTTCCACGTGAATGGCTTATCTTGGCCCTTGCTTCAGATTTTCCTAAATTCTCTCAAAGAAGCAGCATCTGGCTTTAGCAAGCCCCATACCTCTCACTAAGTTGCCCCAGGCCTGGCACTAACAGCAGTCAGCCTTGGTTCACAGCTTGGCACTGCCTGGGCACCTCCAAGCCTAGCACAAGTAGCAGCCATCTGCCGATCGCTTTGTAGCTAATGCTTCCCTAATTTGGTGAAGGAAATAGGCAAGTCTAGGAAGCACAGAGAGTCCAAACAAGATGGATGCAAAGAGGCCCACTCCAAGACACATCATAATTAAAATGCAAAAGGTTAAAGACAAAGAGGGAAATCTTAAAAGCAGCAAGAGAAAAGCAGTTAGTTACCTAAAAGGGATTCCCCATAAGACTATCAAGCTGATTTCTCAAAAGAAACTTTGCAGGCTAGAAGTAATTGGCAAGAAATATTCCAAGAGACAAAAAGCAAGGATCTATAACCAAGATTACTCTACTCAGCAAAACTATTATTTAGACTCAAAGGACAGACAAAGAGTTTCACAGACAAGAAAAAGCTAAAGGAGTTCATCACCACCAAATCAGTATTATATGAAATGTTAAAGGGTATTTTTTAAGAATAAGAAACCAAAAATATTAACAGTAAAATGTCAATAAATCCATATCTATCAACAATTGATTCTAAAAGACAAAATAAATAAGCAGAACAGAAACAGAATCATAGATACAGAGAATGTGTTGATGGCTGTCAGATGGGTCGGGGGATGGCTGAAAAAGGTGAAGGGATTAAGAAGTGCATATTGGTAGTTTCAGAATGCAGCCAGTGATGGGGATGTAAAGTACAGTATAGGGAATATAGTAGGCAAAGAACCTGTATGCAGGACCCATGAACAAAGACAGTGGTGTGCGGATTACCTGAGGGAGTTGCGGGGGGAGTGGAGGGGGGAAAGGGAGAAAATTTGGGACAACTATAACAGCATAAACAATAAAATGTAATTTTTTAAAAGGTCAGTGTCCCTAAAAATTTTGTGGCACACTGGTTGAAAATCACTGTCCTATAGGGTAAAATGACATATGCAGATTTTATAGAAAAACTCCATAATTTTTCTCATGACCTGGAACTTAAGGAGCCTTATAATTCTGCATCTCAAATGGTGGACTTGGGCCAGCACCATCAGCATCATGTGGGAACTTGCTAACGATGCAGAATTACAGGTTCCACCGAGACCTACTGAAACATCCGTAGTTCAAAAGACCTGCAGGAAATTCTTATGCACATTTAAATTTGAGAAACATTGCCTTAAAAGACAAATATTGAAATTGTTCCTTAATTCATCAGAGAATTTTACTTTTTAACCATCCAAATAAATTTATTACTCCGCTCACCTTATACTAAAGAGCCCATGAAAAATGCAAACTAGAAAAGAATCATGTAAAATTAAAAACAGCAACAACAACCAAAAAAACCCACAGGAGATACAAAACATAAAAACCTCTATCCATGTCCACCTCTGAAAGACGGTAACTCACTCTGCAACAGCAGGGATGGTAGAGGGCAGGTGAGTGAATGGGTTTGCCAAGTGCCCAAGGCTCCTCTCTCCGGAAGCAGCAGCAGTGGGCCCTTCCCCAGGGGTGTGACAAGGAATACTCCTCCAAGCCCTAGCTTTCAAGCACAGGCGATGTCCTGAGAGGAGCAAGGTGACCCAGCAGCAGGATTCCCCTTTTAAAACCCCAGCTGTTGTGTCCAAAAATAAGTAAGAGGCTGCCTCTCCCCAAACACGAGCCTAACCACTCCCATCAATTCCACCTATAGCTTCACTCCGAGAAATGAAAGATTTTCCTGCAGGCTTCTTAAAATGTCAAGGGTTAGGTGGTTATCACCTAAAACGTTATCGGTTAAATCTGAACAGGGGGCACGTTGTAGCCAGTTGTGAGCTAGGCAAAGGGAAGGACCCTAGGGTATTCAGAGCCCTAGACAAATGTTGACCTCTCTCCGTTGTACCTCTACTAAGCCCCAGTGGCCTGGTGGCAAACGCACTTGCTACAGAGACAAACCCTCTCAGAGTCAAATCCAAGCTCTGCCACTTACTATCTGGGGGACCTTGAACCAACTGCCCAAACCCTCTAAGTCTCAATTTCCTCACCTATAAAAGAGGCTAATTATAACTACTTCAGATGCTATTACGAGGGCTAATGGGATCTTGCTGGTCAACTTCCCAAATAAGTATTTAATAAATGTTCAATCCCTATCCTCTAACTTCCCCAAGGAGCATAAAATATTTTCATCCCCGAAGTCTGGAAGGAAAGTGTTTTACGTCACAGATGGTCCCAAATGAAAGGAACAGGAAGTGCTTTACTCAGAAACCACACATGCTGGCTCCAATGAGCACCTTCACGAAAACTGTAGGGGCACAGTGCTCTGAGTCTGCTCAAGATTACATAACCCCGAAACTGTCAGTTAGCAGAGAGCCGAATTCCCCTCTGAGATGTGTTATTCATGTGTCCTCCTCTCACGGAAAATAATGGAAATTCAAATTGATTAAAAAGACGCTAAATCACTACAAACAATCTTAGTTCACAAGAATCACAGTACAATGCCCATAAGTACACTTCACGGTAACTTTGAGGAGACTTCAAAAAGTGAATGATTGAAGAGATCTAAGAATCGAAACCATCCCACTGCCCATTTCCATATGACTACATCAGCCCAGGCCCAAGTAACATCTGGAAATATCCACCTTGCTCACCCTCGAGAGTTCAGCATCAGGCCCAGAAAGCCAAAAGGTAACGTTCTGCTTCCTGATCTTCTGGTAACCTGGGTGGGGGATCAAGAGACAGCCAAATCATTGTCGGCTATCAGCCAAAAGGAAATGGTTTTCTCCAGAGCAATTCAGTGTGGGTCTCAACGATTATAAAATCTTTTCACTTGGTAGTGCTGCCCATGGCTCTAACTTCTGAGACGGTTTCTTTTGCTTTCTGAGAGCAGGACAGCTTTCAGAACAAAGTAGAATGAGAAATGTTTGCCTCCATTTCCTCAGTGAGGAAAAGTCTGTATCTACACAAATTAGGCCGTTAGATACAAGTCTGTATCTAACTAAATTAGGCTATGGTCTTCTCTTCCACGGTGGGAGAGGTGCTACCAGGTGTTTAATTATGTGTGGCATACTCTGATTTCTTGTGCTAGCTAACTCATACCAGACTGGCTCTTCTATTGGCCCAGGGCTCCTCGCCTGGACCCTGCCCTACTGGGTCTTTAGCCTACGCAAGGTGTTACAATGGAGAGAGACGGTGGACCATACACTGTGATCCGGAGCCACATAAAAAGAGGTCAGGGTCACCAGCATGTTCACATGACCTGTGTGGTTGAGCCCCTCCTCCATCAGGCATTACTGAGGGCAGTGAGTACGTTTTGGAAATTTTTCTCCTTTTATTGTCTAAAAACGTACCGTAAGAGAACCAAAAAAAATACTCCACCCGACCAGATGATATATTTTTTCAGATGCCAGATTTAAAGTGGGGGAATACATATTACCAAGAGCTTAAAATTTACATATTAAATGTCATCCTCTCTGGGACACCCCCACCCCACAAAAGCCAGTTCACTTATCCTTGTGGAGAGAATCAATTCATCCTACCTAGAAATGTTCTTTTATTTGCACAAAATCCTCTAAAATACTTTATACAATTGTTATATATGGGTGGGTCCCACAAAGTCATTAAATTTCAGATCTCTCTTGTTCACAAAATGGTCTTATAATATTTGTCTTTACTGTCACAGAGGTAATGTAAGAATTAATGAGGACCTGATGTAAAACATTTCCATCTACTCAGGTATACTTTTTCATAAAGAAGTAATTCTATGCCCACCCTTGGTGAGAAAGTATACATCTAAACCCACACTCGAACCTCCTGGGAGATTTCTGCCACGAGGTGTCACTGACTAAAGATAAATTGTTACATTATATTTATGCTACTTTTCATCACTTAACCCATCCATCCTCTCCATCAGCATCTTAGTCTGCCCTGGGCCTTCAAGGCAAAAGGAAACGATTCACAGACATTACCAAACTATACAAACATCCTGGATTTTCTTTCCCCAAAACACTGCCCCCAATATTTTGCCCCAAAACAAAGATGGTTATCCAAAGATCAGAAAGTGACTCCAAAGGAAAAACTCTGTATATGGGGACAAGGGGAGGGAGGAGCAGAAGCTTAGCATTTAAGATCCTTTTTCATACTAAGTATCAAATAATAAAAATATACCTCTGTGTTTGAAGAGTCAAGTCATTCAAATATGTAAAGGCAAATCAATTGCTTCCAGCTGTAATCAGCGGTCATGCCCCGAGTACGTGAGAGCATGAGAAAAGAAGACCGGTCAGTTTCCTTTTGAGGTTACATGATAAGCAGCGGCAGTTAAGCAGCCTTTTTCTCTAAGAACTCGGCGTCTGACCTCCTGGCAAGAGAAGGCCAGCCCCTCTCATAGCCCCCTTTATAGAGCTCGCTTTCAGTTCACCCCTCTAGAGAGGCGGGAGTGGGGTGGAGGGGTGCTGGAGTGTGGGGGGCGGGGGCGGGGGCGGGGGCGGGGGGGAAGCTAAAGAACTGTTCTCTAAAACACAGAGTACGGTCAAACTCTCCCTTAAAAGAGCTGCGTGGGCACAGAGGAGGGGCAGAGGAGGCAGGGAGGGGGCAGCCAGGACTGGGTTCGTGAATTTTTTTTCTGCATACTGGAAATTCCCAGGCCGAAAAGGTACTAGCTCGAGTCCCGGACATTCCCCTCGAGGGAGGGCTCCAAGACCTGGACTGGAACCACGCAGGGGAATCAGAAACAAATCAACAAAACGTTTTTCTTAGGGATGCCTCTGTAAAATGTCTCAATAAATCCATGGCCAGGCATTAGCGTTGCCTCATTAGATTCACCTCTTATTTCAATTTTTTCTCTGTGGCCTCTGCATGTGTGTGAGGAGGGGGAGACTATCTGCAACACAGCTTTTGCAATCAGTAAGGATTGCTATCCTGTGCCTTTGTTGACAAATTACAGGTCGTGGAATCTGCGACAAATAAAGCAGTGGTCCTATAACCTGAAGGTCACGCTGCTTCCAGGTTGCGTGGGGCAGGCAGAGTGGGTGAATTTAAAGAGAATGAACCACTGCACAATACCGAAAGGATTTTTCCTGACATTTGGTTTCACTGTGCCTTTTCTCCTTCTGGGACATTCTACGGCAATCTCTGCACTGCTTCCCCACACTCTCCCCGACCCCGCCCCGGCAGTGCTCCAATCCAGCCTTGTAATTAGACAGGAAATGCCTGGCCCTCCAGTAGGAATGGGCATCTAGAGCTAAATACCAGAAGGTCCTTCTTATAAGAAGCCTAACTTCCTCTCATTTAATGCAGAATATTAAAAAGCAAAAAATAATACACTTAAGTTCACACTTTCAAAAAGTTAAAATGTAAGTGCACTTTGAAGGAAAGGTTAGTATGAAGTTGGTGAGGTGCATTCTGTGCCCTTCTACTTTCTGTATCCTACAAAGTCCTGCCCTTGGACCCTTGGGCTGTGGTCTCACTTTCAAAGAGGAAAAGAGCACCTTGGCAATCTTATTTATTGCACACGGAGGAGTCTGGCATCCTAAGGGCACCGATAACGTACTGTGGTCACAAACACTTGGGAAGACAGTCCTTAACGCACGAGAATAAGTGGAATTTCTGGCGTAAGTGACCAGGTAATGTTGAGAAGCCGAATTTCCTAGACCCACAAAGACAACGTTGAGCAGTTGGTTTTTTTGCGGGGAGGAGGGGGGTGTTTTGTTGTTTCCCTCAGATGTTCACTTTCCGGTACCTCTCTCAGTGATTGCTATTTCCTTCGGTAAGACCAGAAACAGGCTCACCTCTGGCATGTGACACGTGGAGATGTAAAGGCTCACGACATAGAGTCTGGTCAACGACCCAAATAACATCAATCTGAAACTTAGCACCTGAAGCCAGGAACTGTCAGTCAACGGTTTTTAATAAAATGACGGCTGTTCAGAATGGTAAATGGATCGTATAAGAACACCAAAGGTCTTTTTTTGTATTTGCTAAAGAAAGGTTGCTGGTAATAGGATGACGTCTTTTAAAATCTAATTTGCATAGAAGGGCCGTAGGAATTTTCCCTCTCACGAGTTGCATCAAATCAGTCATTTGAGTTCTAGAATCTGAGCAGATCCACTAGATGAAATGCATGCTGTCAGGTTCCAAAATAAAATCCATATTTTAACCCAACTAAATTATATATAAACACTGTTTTAACATTTTATGATAGACCTAAATGTCCAACTATAAGGCCAACATATATAAATAGTAACATCATTGGCTGAACTCTTGGGGCAACTTTTATAATTATGTTATGGAGACTACTCAATGCAGAAAAATTCTGAATGTTAGGAAAACACAGATACAAATTACATATTCTGTGATAACGGCTATGTGGTTTAAAAAAATCTGTAAGAAAATATATCAAAATGGTAATGGTCATTGAGTTCAGACCATAGAAGTATGGATTCTAGATTTTACAGTTTTTAAAAATTATGATGAAAACCATCACGGGGATGCAAAGTACAGCACAGGGAATGTAGTCAGTACTGCTGTGATAACTACATAAGGAGTCAGGTGGGTACTAGACTTATAGGGACAATCACTCATAAGTTACAGGAATGTCTAATCACTAGGTTGTTACCCTAAAACTAATATAATATTTTATGTCAACTGTAATTGAAAGATTAAAAAATTTAATTGTTTCCATTTATGATGGAAAATATGTATTTAAAACAAACTATATTATTTGGCTGGCATGCTAATATTCACAACCATATGGTACTGGACTAAAATAAGCTTTTCAGAAGAAATTAAAATATATTTTAATTATTCTGAGAAAGACTTAGATAATATTTCAAATTCTACACTTACGCTTTTTTTTTTTTAAGTGTCCAAACCAGAGAGTAAAAAGCACAAATTAGAAGGGGGAGAGATGACTGAGAATACTTCCAGAAACTGTGTCATCAAATCTTTAGGACCTTATGGCACTAAATCAAAAAAAAAAAAAAACAGAAACTGGACAAGATCACAAGTAATCATTTGCACAAACAAGCAGCACTCCAAAGCCCTAGAGAAGCAGTGTCCGCTCTCTCCTTGAAATTCTCCAGGGAAGATGATAACTCGGCCTCCTCCAGCAATCCTTGAGGAAATGCTCAAAACTTCTTCCAAAACAAGGAAACTTCTCTTTACAAAAGTCCAACAAGTTGTGGTGAAAAGTGCTAAGGGCTCTCACATACCTCACTTAGTTCAAAACCCAACTCAAGTTCCTCATCTATGAAATGAAGTTAAGCACCACCTACACTATTAGATCATGATCAGAATTAATTGTTATAGGTAAAGCCCCTGAAATAGTAGACAAGGCATGCTTTAAGCATCCGTCTTCATCTCTAAAGCCTCCCCCGTTTCTCACGCATCCATTTAGGGTAAATAAAACTAGACTATAATCTACTGTGGCCAAAAAAGAAAAGAGCACTTACAAATGGCCCCAAATTAACTTAAACTCATTTAAATTTACTCAACTACAATTTATTTGAAGATAGCCAGTAGGAATAGCAGCTTTTGAATCCCAACCAGGAGAGAATTGTATGTACCTTGTGCCCAAATCAAGAAATACTCGTCATAGAGTTCAATATCTAACTTTAATTTCCAATGAGATTTTAATTTCTAATTTTGGTATGCTGTTGAAAATGACATAGTAGGCAGTTAGACAGGCATGAGCACAGTAGGGATGACAGCCCAGGTATGGAAGGTCACCAGGACAAAACTGGGAGGACAAGTAATGTAGGGTGAAACTTTGCCCCCAGAGTGAAAGTCTCCTCCCCTGGCATGTGTCTGGTCACGTGGTTTAGACCCTCTGACCTTTCATATCACCATTAGGACCCTCCCCTGACCTTCCCTCCCCGGGCATGCCTCTACTCATGTGGTAGACCCCCTTAGAGGAGGAACACCAAGGCCAGAGAAGAGTCTATTCAGCTCCTACACAAGCCGTCGCACAACCACTCCCTTAAGCCCTCAAGACAATGAGGTTCTGATCAGCATCAAGTGATCTTAGGAACAAAGCCTCAGGTCTCTTGACCACAGAGACAGAGTTTTGGTCAAACGAAAGGTAACGTCTTGGCCTCAGTTATGTTTCTGCTCCAGGCACAGTAAAGCAGCAAGGCCAGGTGATGCCCTCGCTGACCTCAGGACCAACTGCAATGACTAAAGACCCCCTGCCCTGGCCGATCAATCAGTAAAGACCTCGATCCTGAAAAGACATACCGGAAAAGCTGATGAATATTCTATGTAGATCCTCCTTTGAGACCTCCAGATAAAAACCCTCAAGAAAAGCACCGAACAAGGCTAGCTCGCTCGTGCTCGCTCTCTCGCGCTCTCTCTCTCTCTCTCTCTCTCTCTCTCTCTCTCTCTCTCTCTCTCAGAAGCACACCCATGCCTTTCCCTCTCCCCTTCCCCCAGGTGCATTTTCTTTGCCTTTCTTTCTCCTAAGCTCAAGGGCCCTTCTTCTGCTTCTGTAACTTGTTTCCTGAGTCTATGGGGCCCAGCTGGCTTACTTCTTCCTTGACTCATTTCTTCTGCTTCTGGGACTTTCTAAATAAACTTTCACCTATATTTGAGTTCCTTGGCTCTGAATTCTTTTCTTAGCCAAACTCAAGGACCGAGGTCTAACATCTGGTGCTATTTCACCATTAACAAAAATAACAACCAAAAAAGAAACAACTGAAATAGATGGAAATGATTTTTACAAATTTACCGTAACAGTAACACTCTTTACATAAAAGTCGATTTTTAAAACCCTCAAGCTTCAAAGCACAAAAATAAATTTCCATGTATAGATTTTACTCTTCCAGTTCCAAAAGTGGTTATTTTAGAATAAGTATTCACAATACAAAATTCAGCTGAACTAAATAAATAAGTAAAATAACCCAATGCAAATGTCAATTGAATACTGAGATTTCGTACACAGTACTTTCCTGTCTCCCTTTTGCTCCTTTTCTAGAGAAAAGCAGGACATCGTAAATATTCTCACTAAAAATTCTGGGCAAGGACACTGGTCTTTTCAAGTAATGCAGAAAAAGTGGATTATCACGGGAACAGACTGGCAGTCTTCAGTGTGGTACAGGAATCACTGATTAGAAGCCGCGTTAGTTCGCCCGGCTGAAGAGCGTCTGACGGTGCTGTTCATGCCGATGTGCTCAATTTTCTTTGTCAGATAAGCTACAGACACTCCAATGCCAGCCAGATTGGTCCCTTCCATTTAGGTCAGAGCATTTTTCACACTTTTTAGCACAGTAATCTCCCCTCCCAGGAGAAGTTAGTTCAAACACACTTATTTGCATCTTTGGTTGCAAGGACAATACGGTGTGTGAATGGTGTTAATGGCTAAGTCCAGACTGGAAAATATCCCATAGGTAGACATAATGTAACCTGCATTTTCTAAGCTCCTTACAAGTCATTATATAAAATCCAGCCCTTTCTGAAAGTTCATATATCCATGGTGGCCATCTCTCCACAGGGCCATCCATAAACCTTCTGTAATGCAGGTGATGGCAAAGGTCACTGAAAGTGATTCCACCAGTCCCCTTTCAGGGCAGGCTAGGTCTCCAAGGGGCACACAAAGGATAAGAACATGTCTAGTTGGTTCTTTACAATAACTTCATCCGGATGGAGCTTGTGGGGTAGATAATGAGCCAGGGTCATCTCCCAGGCATCGACGAGATATACTCCAACCCCTGAGAACATCTTCCGAAGGACGGTGTCCAGCTGAAAGTTGTACCAGTCACTGTTGAAAAGGCTCACCTCAGGCCCCAGCTCCTGGGCGTTGGCTGTCCGGATAACTACTACAGTCTTAGGGCTTCGATCCAAGAGCTGGACCACTGCTCGACGGATGTTCCTGAGCCGCCGGATATACACTTCCAAGGGGAAGGTGCTGAAATGCGACCACACAGCAATGGCAACCACGGTGTTCTTCCCTCCCACGATACCATTCAGCTCATTCGCCACGTAATGGAGCTCACTGCTAAAGACGGTTGTGAAGCGGATGGGCGGACCGTGGCAGCGGTACTTGAGCAGGATGTTGTGCTTCTGGTCCACCGCAAGGAAGGGACCCACATTCTTGGGACTACCCAAGTTAAACTCCATTAAATCTGAAATAAGGAAAACTCAAATTCATAAAAATGTTCAAATCAAGTACATATATTTTGATTATTCTTTTCTTGGCGGCTTCAGAAAGTTTTTAAAATAAAAATACAACAACAAAAAGACACAATACAAATATAAAGGGAACACCTAGGTTCACTGCACTTTGGCCCGCTTTGCCTCAATTGGCCTTGATTCTAACATAGTTATTATTTAAATCACTCCATAAACATAACATTACACGTAATAACATCAGTGATAGATTCTATACCTATGTCTATGCCTAAGAAGCAAAATAATCTGTTTATCTCTGTTAGGGCAAGAAATCTTCCTGTTTGTACTGATTGTTGAATATCTAAAAATCAACTTAACATGTACACATTATTATTGGAAGAAATAAATATTTCTTCCAGGGCAAGGGCTATAATTTCTGCTTTTTAAAGAACACATATGGTAATCAAATACCTCTTCTTGCTATTGTATAACTAAATACCCCTTTTTGCTATAAGCCAAAGAAAGGAGCAATTCTGTTCTTTTGACTTGCAATTTCACCCTATGGATGGAAAATCATGTTAATATCTTAGAGAACTTCTAGCTCTGTCATAAGAATAACAAAGACAGACGCACAACTTAGAATTCCCTTCTCTCCCTCCCCTTTATGTAGGTTGTGTTTCAAAGTCCTGCTCCTTTGAGATCTCCTGAAGATCCCAGAAATCACTGGTTCCTTGTTACTCCTAACAAACTATACAACTCATCACTTAATATGCCCCACAAGGAAAGAACCCTGTCTCACATTCCAAAATATTCCAATGGATGCCTTTCAGAAAACAGACTAAGTAATCTTTGGCAACTCAATACAACGAAATTTCCCAAGCACCCACTCAGTGCCAGCCACTACAGTGCTAAAAGCCAGCAAAGCTCAGATGAAGAATCCACACTCCTTGCCCTCAAGGTGTTTCCAGTCGACTCTGAAGAAGTAATACCAAACTATAATTGCACTACATTCCTCTGAGGGTTAAAGTGAAGGTTTCACTCCCCTTCCGTCCCAGGCTCCTCTTCTGGACTGTCCTACTTAAACTACTACTACTTAGCATTTAACCCCATTTAAACTGACTAAAAGCTCAATCTACCATTCTTTCTTTTGATCAAGATCAAACACTGACACAAAGCTTTATCAGTAAAGGGTACGGTGGAAAATGATCGAGACAATGTGATCGCTGCTATCAAAGGAAATACCAAACTACGTCATTAGAATTAAGAACCAAGCAACTCCTGGAAGGCCCGGCTGACTGGCCGACATCAAGCCGTGGCTAGCATCATGCCGTACAAATGATTTCCTTTCTCTTGATTTTTAATTTGTGCTTTATGGACTAGAACTCAGCTATGTCTGTTTCAATAAAAAAAAAAAAGCACAACAGAAATAGGAATTAACTTTTCACTTTTTAGAGTCCTATCTACTTCCTCCTTTCCTTCCAAAAATTAAATGTGAAGCCCCTTTGAGAAGCAAATGTCCTGTCCTGGGTCACACAGCTAATCAGTGGTAGAAACTTCAACAAGGACCCAGTACTTCCATCAATATGGTACAACCCCACTACTGATGAAAACCATCACACATCTTTCCAGGGTTAGGACACCTCTTTAGTCCAACAGAGAAATACCTGCTTTTTCACTTGATGCCCTTCTTCAGGCACCCGAGTGAGTCTGCTTATTTCAGAGCTGATTTCGCGTGTGTTGGAAAGAGTTATGCAACAAAAAGCAAAGTACCAACCTGGAACAAACGCAGTTAGGTATTCAAACCATTGCCTGATTGTTGAGTCCCCAAATAAATACACCACTTTTTTTTGTAAGCATTCTGTGACGTTGTCAGGGTCATTAAACCGGCGCATCTGGAAGTTTCTAGGCCTCCACTGATCTTTGTAGTAGTACCCGGAAGGAAAGGTTCCTGAGCCTTGAGATAGTTCTAGGTTGTTAGTTTCTGAAAAGAAAAAGAAAAACATGAGATATTTTGAAATTCTCCTCCAACAAGCCACACATGAAAAATGTCCCAAGAAATACAATTATGACCCAATATTTGTTAGCCTGACAGCATTTGGCTTACATTTCCTGCTGTCACGTCTCAAAGAAATCCCAGACTTTCCTCTTATTTCAAAAAGTTCTCCTTTGCACGAAAATGGGAAGATCTGAAATGGGTGTGAGGGTGTTGGTAAACAGAAGGGGACAAGGGGACTTTTCCTCTTTTTTTTTTTTTTTGAGCATTCCCTCTGATTAACCATGTGTTTACCAAAGCCAAAAATGAAGGCAAACAAAAAGCGAGGAAATGTGTAGATATAAGCACTGTCCAGCATTGTCTCAGAATAGAAGAGTTTCTCATCAAAATGCCTGTGAGGCAATTTAACAACTTAAATTCATATTTTACATATGCATAGTAATAATCCACTGTTTCTAGGCCCGTTAAAAGGAAAGTTTTAACCCATGGTTCCTACAGTCAAATATTAACTCAGGAAACTAGCAGAGAACCAAACCAATGACATGCAGTCTAAATAATTATTCCCCACACACAAAAGGTTCAGAAAACTGATACGCTTAATGAGCAATAGTAACAGCACATCGGCAGCATGTACTCATGGTTGTAGCCTAACTACACATGACAGCACAGTACCAGGACCCCTTTCAGAGGAAAAGTCAACATCCTTCTGCCCTAACACCTCCTTGGAAAATGCCACTGTGGAAACAACATGCTTTACCGGCACCAAAACAGAGAGGAACTATCAGTATTTCTTGCAAGTTCACTTTGCACCAGATGCTGTTGTAAGCAATTAAATGTATTGTTTAATAAGATGCTCACAGTAACCCTTTAAGGCAGGTCCCATTATTATCCCCCTACCTTTCAGAACAGTTACACAACATGACCTGGGCCCCAGGGCTGGTAAGCAGCCAAGCCAGGAATTGCAGATCCAAGCAGGTGACCCCCAAAGTCCCTGCTGTTAACCATCGTGCTACCTCGCCTCTCAAAAACAGATGTTTGTAGATGCCAGCCTTTAGATTTTGGCTTTTTCCTGAAGGAGTACACTTACTCATTTCTAACACTGATTCAAATCCAGCACCTTCAGAAAACCAGCAAACATCTTATATCACTTCCTTACACACCCCAAGATTCAAACCTCGATCATAATCCAGTAATTCTATAGTCTCACCTGTTAAACCACAATTCAAAATCCAAATGTTTATATGAGTCCTAAGTTTTAGTCCTCTATTTGTGACTATTTTCACCTAATTTGATTTACTGATATTATCCCTATTACTCAAAATTGTTTTGGTTTTAGGCCCTTCAAGAAATATGCCCTATTTAGTGGATAATACGTATTTAATCTTTTTTCGAAGGCCGTTGCTAATTTTTTGCGGGTTCAAGGACTAAATGGAAAAATAAACATCACTTCTGAAAGTTTTATTTGGCAAATATAATGATCAAAAAAGGGGGGTAGGCTATATTCTTTTGTTGTTGTTACAAGAATTAGGGGGGCAAAACTGCCAACGTGCTGGAGAGGTTTGTGAGGTTTGTGAATCACGGGCTGTGGCGGTGACGTATCAGAGTTGAGTTCTCATTCAGAATGATCCCTATCAACACAGACACTGTAGGAGGGGTTGCCACGGGACAGTGACCGGGCACACCCTGGATGGGGATGCAGCCAGGTATCTGTAATTCCCTAACCCATTTGTTGCCCCAAGATTCTTTCAAACTTTGAATGAAAGATAAAGTACAGCAACTGCCAGACCTTGTTAGGCATTTAGACATTTATTGAATAAATGAAGAGATGGATGAAGGAATGAGAAGAAAGAAGGGATAAAGATGAATTAGGCTGCTGGCTAAAGAAAAAACGCCCCTTCATTCTCTTCCTTCAAATATTTATTTGGTTTATTCAAAAACTACTTCTGAACATGTACTAAGTGTGGCTTTACCATGTTACCACACTTTGCCCAAAGCTCACTCAGTTCTATTGGAAGATCAAGCTGCACAGGCCAGAGAGCTCCAAAATATTTACTAGGATGGGAATTAAAAGTGATTTTGAAGTTACAGTTTTTACCACAGTTAATTCAGTAGACTCGGCTATTCTCTGTCAAATACATGTTATAAAGAAAAGTGTGTATCACACAGGAAACAATTACCGTTTCTATTCAAATGGTAATTATATTTACTACCACACTTAAGACAAGCAAAGCAAATCAATTACTGAACCTGACCTTTAAACTTGCAGCTCTAGGTAACAGAACATATTGAAATGCATGTACCTACATTGCCCTCTTCTGGTCAGCTGGGACAAAAACATTTCCTGACAGGATTTTAAACAGCCAAGTGTCAGCATTTCTTAGAACTCAGAATACATTTTCACATAACATAACTGAGGTATGAAAGCCTCTTAAACCAGTAATATGACCCCTAGTTACTATACATGTGGAATAAAAGTAATTTTAAAAATGAATAATGCCTTACTATGCAATTTTATGGTTATCTTGAATATAGACGGTGAAGTTTACACAGAGATGGCTGTAAAGGCAGATACAACATCTTCAAGCAAAACACAGGGGATAGTTTTAATTATTCACAGGCAAGGTCCCTGCTTTTCTAAAATATCTTGGCTTCTTTTTACAGCCCATGGCTTAAATGTTCCTCCAAACGCTGTCATTCATTCATTAGCCATAAGGAGGGCCGTTTAAACCACAAATGGGACAAAATTAGAGAAAAGCAGAGATAAATTTTCCTGAGTTATCTAGAAAGAGCTGGAGAGAGATACAAGACAATTAAGGATGGGTATATGTGTGCACAGTCCCTTAATGTTATGGCCCAGAATTACTCACAAAAGAACAGTAAAGGCCAGGCAGCAGGGGAGTGCACGGTTATGACAGGAAAGAAAGACAAGACAGAGAAGGAGCAGAGCCAAATAATCCCGTGACCAGGGAACACCGTGAGCACAGGGATACCTGGAGGCCACCCCAGGGACACAGGAGTGAGGACAGGGAGTCCAGCCGTTGAGGCACACTCAGTCAAGTGCTGGGGATATGAGGGTCCTGGCTACACAATTATAAGAGCTTGAATTTGAAGTTACCCTTGAAACCCCCTACAAAACACTGGGAATTTGGTTTTTTCTTTATATTTTTGTGCCCTAGAAGCTAGGCATTTTAGAGAGGAAAGCTAAACATGCTGTATACGTAGAAACACCTGCAGATTCAGAGAAGGCTGAGAGGGACCTCAGAGAACAGCTCGCCGAAAGGTGAAGACAGCGCATCCCAGTGACTTGCCAACGCTCCTCAGACCGTTGTGGAGACGGGCAGTGGGAGAGGGAGGTACTGTTTTCAAAGACGTACATTATATTCCTGATACAGTTGTGGAAGTGGGCTTCCTTCCCCAGATGGAATGTTAGTTGGAATTTTTATGTAGGATATGAGCCTTTTGATTTTCTAAGTCAACTGGACCTACATCTTGGTTTCACTGCCTATGAAGTAAGCTCCTAGTTATTGTAAAGGGCTGTGAAAATTCAGTGCTGTAAGAGTGTGAAAGCACATTTTTCAACAGTAAAGGGCTATACTGGAGTGCAGGAAATGTTCTAAACATTCTATATCTTAATCTGGGTGGTAACTTATTAGTTTTCTATTGCTATGTAACATAGCACCATAAATTTAGTGGCTTACAAACAAGGTGTATTTATTCCCCACAGCTCTGTAGGCCAAAAGTGCGAGGTGCGGCACAGCTGGGCTCTCTGTTCAGGTCTCACGAGTTGAAGTCAGGATGTCAGCAGGCCAGGTTCCTTTCTGAAGACTCTGAAGAAGAATCCACTTCCCCACTCATTCCAGTTGGCCAAATTCATTTCTTTGTGGTTATAAGGAATTTACTTCCCTTTACTCTCCTTGTGACAGAGTCTCTCGTTTCCTTGTCAGCCAGGGAATCCCCTTCATTCAGCTCCTAGAATCTGCCTCTGTTTCTTGCCATGTGGCTTCCTTCATCGGCAAAGCCATCAACTCAGAATCAATCTCCTTCACATGGAATCCTTCTCACATTTTTCAGTCTTTCTTCAGAAAGAAACGGGTCCCTGTTCAGGGCTTGTCTGATTAGATCAGATCTACCCAGGATAATCTCTTTCTTTTTTTAAGTTCAATTTGGCCATATAATTGAAGGGAAGGGATTAGTAAGGGCAAGGATCACTGGGCGTCACCTCAGAATCTAGCCTACCACACTTACAAAGGTATGTACAAGTGTAAAACTCCATGTACTATATGCTTATGATCTGTGTGCTCCATTATGTATAAGATATATTCCAACAGATAAAGAAAAACAGTGAAGAACTACAAAGATGTTCATATCAGATCTAGTCCTATCCTAAACTGTCAGTAAGCTCCCCGCAAAATATGAGCTCCGGTTTAGTTTTGAATGAAGTTAGAAACCATCAAAGTCCCTCAGCCGTGAGGTCATGATAGTCGGGGGACCTCAGGACAGTGCTTGTAGAATTCAGCAGCAACTGTGACACTGAGAAAGCCTGTCAGAAGCCGGCCCTCGTCCTGGGTAAGGAAGTCTCATCGAATTAAAAGTTGTGCTGCTTTGCTTTTGACCGGAATTACACCCATGTATGGGGGCAGCACTGGCAATCTCAAGCAATCCAGCAGCCGCTGAATATGTACTTTAGGATAATTTTACCTTATAGAAAAATCATTTAGCTAATACATAAATAACAGAATTTCATAAGGGAAAAAACCCTCTGAAATATAAGATTCATAACTGAAATAATAAAAGGAGAAAGACTTTGAACGCTTCCAAGGCCAGGACGACAAAAAAAAAAATTCAACATGGGCCTGAAACATCTTGTGGCGCCAGGAAGGAAGCACTCAACAAACAAACCAACGCGAAGCAGAAAATGAGGAGAGCATGTCGAAAGGGCATAGAAGCCAGACTGGAAAAAGTTCCCAGCTGCCAAACTATTTTGAACAACAAAAAAATGGTTGAATTGAATTATAGTCCAAAAGTTGAAACAGATAATCATGAGTCAGTACTGATAATAAATGGGAAAGAAGGGACAACTTTTTCTTACAGAAAAATTCCAATTAACAAATGTCTTAAGAATGATACATACAGCAAGTCATCATTAGAAAACCACAGAAATAACTGCTACAAGATTTACTGATGAATATTAAAATTAGTGGGTGAAAGTTTAAGCAGAAACAGAGTATGTAGTCTCTGTATTAGTTTCCTGTGGCTGCTGTAACAAATTACCACAAATTCAGTGGCTTTATTCTCTTACAGTTCTGGAGGCCGAAAACTTTAAATCAGTATCACTGGGCCAAATCCAAGGCTGCTGCAGAGCCACACTCTCTCTGGAGGCTGTAGGGAAGAATCTGTGTCCTTGCCTCTTCTAGAGCCTCTTCAGGAGTTGAAGTCAGGATGTCAGCAGGCCGTGTTCCTTTCTGAAGCCTCTGGAGAAGAGTCCACTTCCCCACTCATTAAGTAGACCTATTCTTTAGCTCCCGGCCCCTTCCCCATTTTTAGAGCCAGTAGCACGGCAGCTTCTAATCCCTCTCTGCTTCTACCTTCACAATATCTTCTGCCTTCTATACACAATCTCCCTCTACCTCCCTCTTAAAAGGACACTTGTCATTGCATTTAGGGCCCACTGAGGTAATCCAGACAATCCCTTCTCATCTTAAGGCCCTTATCTTAATCACATATGCAACATTCATTTTGCCATATAAGGTAACAGTTACAAATTTGACGGATTAGGATCTGGGGGAGACATTATTCAGCCTATACATTTTCAGAGTAGCTCTCAAGAATACTGAGTAAACACAAAGATACAAATAATAAGTCTTAAAAGTAAAGAAATAAGTAAAAATAAGTTTACAGTGAAGAACCCTGGCAGATACCACCTTAATCAAGTGATCGAGGCTAACATCATTAGCCATACATATCAATATCACGTACCCCTTTTAAAGGGCACCGAGGTTAACAATGCACATGGTTAGCAATGCACATTGACATCAGGTAGTCCCTGAAAAGGATACAACATCGTTTCTGTGCTTTTCCTTCCAAAAATGCGTAAGCGCATTCTAATCAGAGGAACACATTAGACAGACCCAAAGTTAGAGATATGCTAAAAAATATCTAATGAATGCTCTTCGGAAGGGTCCAGGTCATGGAAGATACTGAAAGACTGAGAACTCCCACCAAGGGAAGACTACGGAAACATGGCAAAGAAATGCAACGTGAGGTCCTGCACCGGATTCTGAACAGAAAAGGACACTAGTAGAAAAACTAATGAAATCCAAATAAATTCTATAGCTTAGTTAATAATATTGTACTGATGTTAAATTCTTAGTTTTGGTAAGTGTTCTGTGGTCACTTAAGATGTCAGTGTAAGTTAAGCTGGGTAAAGGCTATGTGGGAACTCTAGCATTTCTGTAACTCTTGAATCTAAAATTATCTGAAAACAACAAAAAAAAACTCTTAAAAGAGATGAAGGAATGAAGGGAGGGAGGGAGGGGCAGTATGAGTCCTTCATTTAGGATCTTTGAGGAACCCCTCATAGCAACAGGGTGAACTTCAGTGAACTTCTGCCAAGCTGGACTTCCATAACATACACGGGGGTGAGCAAAAGTAGGTTCACGGTTGTGAGTACGTGAAACAGTTTATTCTTGTATTATCATTTATTAATTATTATATTATGTATTTGTATCATTTACCTTCTTATTAATGTTATTGTTATTATTGTATATCCTTACTTCCGATTTTTCTTTTATGTAATGATGGCTGGTAATTTAACCTCCTTTTGCCCACCCTTGTACAACTACTGCCCTTTTCTTTCCAATTGTGTATGGTACCTGCTCCAAGATGGTTTTCTTACAGCCAGGCTATTCAGCTCCTACTGATTCATGGTTGCTTTCTCTCTCTAAAAATCTTTCTCTAAAAATCCATCAAAAGTCTCACTAATTACTGAATCTGCCTTCTTTCTAAACACAATCCTATGTCACAAACCCACAATCACTTCTTGGATGAAATTCAAGACCTGTCAGACACAAGTAAACCATCCAAAACTCCTCCCACCAACCATCCCACCGGACACCCAGAGACATGGCAAGGAGGGCAATCCAAACAACAGGTTCTGCAGGAGAGAAGGAGAGACGCAGTAGCGGGACAGGGCTTCCCACGGTATCAAAGAGGAGGAGGTGTGAGGAGTTCAGTACTACTGGGGATAACAGGTCTACTACCATCTCAGCTGCAGGGTTGCGGGCCAGGCAGGGAAAGATAAGTAATGCCATTAATTATGTTCCACATGTGTATCTTCTCCAATTAGTAATTCACTGGGTTTAAGTAAATCAAATACATCTCCTCATTAGGAAAAGACTGGGATTTCTTGTGGTACATGATTGCGGGCACCAGACATACAGACTGGTGGTGTTCTGCCAGCACCGGGGGCACTGACAGATTTTATTTCGTCCACACAGTATTTTAAAAGTTCCAAACTGGATGTCAGTGTTTGGAAATCTGCAGATATCATACTAAAAAATTTCTGGGTTTTCATGGAAAAAAATCTATCGATCTTGCCAAATTGGGTCTATATTTCTTCAAGGAAATGATGCAGCAGGAACTGAGAAGAGGCTGTTCCCCACCTTTAGACGGTCTTTGCTCTTTAGTTCCTCTCCACCACTCACACAAGACATGCATGTGACTAATACCCACCCTGCTGGATTCAAGCGTGTTATGTACCTAGTCCCTGTGGCATTAGTGTTTGCAATACCTGCTGTGTGATAATATACATGCTTTTAACATTAAAAGGACATTGCTTCCATCTGCACTTGATGTTAACCGAAAGGCCAAGAAGCGACTGCCTGCCACCGGCATGAGCCTCCATCATAATGTGCATCCTTTCTTTCTACTGAAAGTCACTATAGCTAATTATATCTATTTTGCGAAAACACAACACATATATTAACTCTTCTGAATTTCATTCCTTTAAGAAACATCCTATACCAATGGACCGGAGCCACCTGGAAGGTTTATTGAAACACAGACTGCTGTGCCCACCGCCCAGAGTTCCCGATCCGGCGGTCTGAGGTAGCACCCGAGAGTGTGCAGTGGTGGCAAGTCCCCTGGGAGTGCCGCTGCTGCCAGTCCAGAGACTCCACTTTGAGAACAACTTCCTCTCACTAACCAAGTGCTTTTGATTTAAAACATGTCCACTCATTTCTACCATTTTACACTCACTTCCCCAGTGTTACTCAGTTCCTGAACACAGCTACAGCAGTGATATCCAAAAGCACTTCCAGTGATGATACACACGTTCTTTATAAAATGTTGTCCGATATGGCAGCCACTCGCCACGTGTGACTATTCAGCATGTGTGACTAAAGAACTGAATTTTTAATTTTATTTCATTTTAATTAGTTTTAATTTAAATAGCCACATATGACTAATAGCGACTCTAAAGGACAGAATAGCTGTGAAGGCTCTTGAAGAGCCAAAGAGAGAGGGGAGTGGGGGAAGAAGACAGCTCTTACAGGAGCGCAAATAGCCAAACCCTTATGCACATTGGTCTAACTGACTTACTTTAATCTAACAGCTCTTCCGTGCTTGCAGTCGCGCTCACAAGTAACCGTGTCACATTACAGGGAAAACAGGGTTTTCTAACATCAGTGAAACTACAGAGCCTCCCCCCATTGGCAAGAAAAACAACAAACCATAGAGCTCATTCCTTTTTACCTTTTATTCTCCTGGGAATTACAGTCACCCAGTCAGGTCCACTGGAGTTGATTGGCATTTTGATATTGACACCACTTTAAGAGGAATAAAAAGAGTACAGGCTTAGATTCAGGGATGCTTATTTAATATGTATCTTCACAAATAAAAAATGGATATGATTTCATAGACCCTCGTAAGAGAAATATTCTCACAAGTATTAATCAACACAATAACTAGTAACTAGCTTTCTTAGAATAAGCAGGTCGTATAATCTGAATAGGAATTAAATAGGTTAATTTTTCACTGCTTAGCCTTCAACCCAAACTCCAAAATGACAAATTCTGGCTTGAACTGCTTACTCCCCCTGGACTGGGAAAATGGTCCATGCTGATGACTGTATCTATTTTGTCACTACCTAGTATTCACAGTGCAAGTCTATGCAATTGAAGTCACATGTCAGAGTCCTTAGGCCTTTCCCAGGACTAACGTGAGCCCTATCGCAGACACTCGGCCCTGATATGAGCTCAGGCAGCACTGTGTTCATCATTGCTATGGCCCTTTAGTGTCCGTTCCCTTTACTAAAATACATGCTCCTTGAAGACACAGATTGTGTCCCATTCGACTTTTGTTTCCTTTACTTACCAGCACAAGCCCTGGACTAGAGTTTGTGCTTGGAAAGTAGTCGATGGAGGGCCATGTGAAAAAAGTAGGGGAGACTGGAGACCCGGAGAAGAATAGTGAAACCTCCATGAACTACTCCAGAAACTGGGTCACAATAATGAGGTCTGTTACACTGAGACCACAAACAAATAAAAATAAATAAATAAAATGCTAACTTTCCAAACTTTTGATATGGGAACTTGCAGTCATGATTTTTTGCCTCATCAAGAAGTAGTCAAAAAAATATTTGTCCTTAAATAATTCTTGAACTTTACTGTGTGCTAGGCACTCTTAGATGCCAGGATATAATAGTAAACAAAACCCCACAACATCTCCTTCTTTATAGAACTGACATTATAATGGGGGAGAGAGACCAAAAACATTAAGGAAGGAAGTATATGGGGCTACATTAGAGACTAACAAAATGTCATAGTTAAATAAGTGGCATTTAAGAGTGCACATGACTTTTAAAAGAGCACATACAAACTTGCTTTCACTGGCTTGGGGCATTAAGGTAAGGAAACGAAGAAAATTTCACCTCTGCAATTTGCCTGAGAAAATGTTTGACGTCACTCCCTCACTCTAGTCGAGCAGAAGCAACAAAGCCGCAATTCCAAATTAAGGGACATTCTACAAAATGATGACATCAAAATTCTTAAGACTGTAAAAAACAAAATAACCTAGAGACCTCTTCTAAATTAAAGGAGATTAAAGAGATAACTAAATACATTGTGTGTGAATACAGAGTCAATTAGTTAAAATAAAAAAGGTAATTAAAAAGGACATTATTGGGACCGCTGGAGAAACTTGAACATGGACTTCATATTAATAATATTGCATCAATGATAAATGTCCAAAGTATGGTAACTGTGTTGTGGTTAAATGTTGGAGAAAGCCCATGTTCCTAGGAGATGCATACTCATGGGGCTCAGTGCCATGGTATCCGCAGCTTACTTTCAAATGGTCTGGGGGTGGGGGCTGGAAACTATACACATACACACACGAATGCACACATACAGAGAGAAAGCAAACGTGGCAAACCATTAACAACGATGACTCTAAGTTAAAGACGTGGGTGCTCACTGTTACTACTTGTGCAGAATTTCTAAAGATCTGAAGTCTTTTCAACACAAAGTTAGAAAGAAAAAAGTATAGAAGATGAAAGTGTAGGTAAACACTGCTTGCCTCCTTGCACAAGAAGAGCAAAAATTACAACTAGACTACAAAACAAATAGCACCCACAATTGTCAGAAAAATCAAGCTATATGGAAGTGTGACAACCAAGGAATTAAAGAAGCCACATTCATCCAGATGCGTAGGAATGGTGGAGATGCTGAGACACATGGAGATGCAGAGACAAGGAAGGGGCAGTCCCACACTCACATGTGGTGAATAAAAATACCTCTAGAGCAAGGGATCCCAGCACCACACCAGACCACCCACCCAGCCCAGGGTTCCAGTATCGGGAAGATAAATCCCCATAACTTCTGGATGTAAAAACCAGTGTGGGTTGGGGCAGAGGAAGAAACTGAAGGATTCTCGGGAGTCTCCTCTTAAAGGGCATGCAATGGAGTTAGGACTTATGCCGACTCACTCCCTCTGGACTTCAGCACCAGGGAAACAGCAGGAAGAGCTTGGCATATGGGAAGAAACTGAAGTGTCTGGTATCAGGGTAAGTGTCAAGAGACGGTTTTCTCCCAGATAAAACTCTAGAGTCCAGGCAGCAGCACTGCACCCGCTCTGAACTCTCCCCCATTGAGAGCCACAGAGTATGGAACAGGTTGCCCAGCCCTGGCGATTACCTAAGCCTCCACCCCATCCAACTTACTGGTGCACTTTTCTACAATAGACCACGCTATTAAGACAGGAAGTCAAAGCAGCTCTACCTAATTACACAAAAACAAACACAGGGCAGCTGCCAAAATGAGAAGACAAAGAAATATGGCCCAAATTAAAGAAGAGAACAAAACTCCACTGAAAGAATCAAATGAAATGCAGATAAGCAATCTATCAGCTGCAGAGTTCAAAACATTGGTTATTAGGATGCTCAGGGAACTCTTTGGGTACTTCAACAGCATAAAAAAAAAGCCCCAAGCAGAAATGAAAGTTACACTAAGTGAAATAAAGAAAACTTTACAGGGAACCAACAGTAGAGTGGATCAAGCTGAGAATCAGATGAATGATTTGGAAAATAAGGAAGAAAAAAACATTCAACCAGAACAGCAAGAAGAAAAAAGAATCCAAAAAAATGAGGATAGGCTAAGGGCTTTACGGAACTTCTTCAAACACACCAACTTCCACATCATACGGGTGTCTGAAGGAGAAGAGAAAGAGCAAGAAACCGCACATCTATTTGACAAAATAATGAAAGAAAACTTCCCTAACTTGGTGAAGGAAACAGACATGCAAGTACAGGAAGCACAAAGGGTCCCAAACAAGATGGACACAAAGAAGATCAAGACACCAAGATACTTCATAATTAAAGTGCAAAAGGTTAAATAAAGAGAGAGTCTTAAAAGCAGCAAGAGAAATGCAGATAGTTACCTACAAAGGAGTTCCCACAAGACTGTCAACTAATTTTTCAAAAGAAACTTTGCAGTCTGGAAGGGACTGGCAAGAAGTATTCAAAGTGATGAAAAGCAAGGACCTACAACCTAGATTACTCTATCCAGCAAAGCTATCATTTAGAATCAAAGGGCAGATAAACTGCTTCCCAGACAAGGTTACGCTAAAGGAGTTCATCATTACCAAGCTGTTATTATATGAAATTGTTAAAGGGACTCATTTAAGAAAAAGAAGATCAAACTATGAACATTAAAACATCAATAAATTCACAATTATGAACAATTGAATCTAAAAAACAAACTAAGCAAACAAGCAGAACAGGAACAGAATCATAGATATGGAAATCATTTGGAAAGTTATTAGCTGGGAGAGGGAAGGAAGAGAATGGGGGAAAAGATGCAGGGATTAAGAAGTACAAATTGGTAGGTACAAAATAGACAGGGGGATGTTAAGAACAGTATAGGAAATGCAGTAGCCAAAGAACCTAAATGAATGATGCATGGATATGAAATAAGAGGGGGACTGCTGGAGGGAATGGGGGTTACTGGTGGAGGGGGGCAATGGGGGAAAATTGGGTCAACTGTAATAGCATACTCAATAAAATATATTTTATAAAAAGAAAATTAAAAAGTGTAAATCATGCTATAATAAAGGGAAGCTTTTTATGTAATAAGCTCATTCTTTCAAAAGGTCTTCCCTTGTATTAACAGGATCTTTAATGCAAAGTACTGTTGTTCTTTCCAAAACCAAAACTTTTTTCCTTAAGAGTAAAAAACAAAGACTAAATCACCTTATTTACCCAGGGACCCAAAGACCAAGAGTAAGCTTCTTAATCCTTTCTGAATTAAGCAACACTGTGAACCACCACGGAAAAGAGGTTAAAATGGATATCAGCTTACCATATTCAGGCCATAAGGTGAAAACAGTATACCTAAAGATCCTTCAAATGATCAAATTCAATCTCTCTTTTTCTTTTCAGTTAGCCTGATGCAAAATTTCAGAATTTTAAGAGTAAACAAATGCAAAAAATAAAATCAGCACCAGAACTCTGTCAAATGTTTGTTCCAAAAACTTATTCCACCTCATACACTGTTTTGCCAGCAAAGTTCCAGGTAAGTAACTTCTTAATGTTTCTACTACAAAGTGTCATCAGCCAGCCTCATCCAGGATATGCAAGTAAGGGCAGGGACAGGCATTACTTTACCCTCCTAGGTTCACAGGTGTTTTTGGTTTTCGTAGTAGGACTGGTGTTAGACATATTTTTAAATTTTACACCAATTTCATTCTCTAACCTTTCTCCCACGTGGACTCTGAGTGCATTACAAGCTACGTTTCTTGCTCTTTGTTAGGCCACTAAGTGAACTGACAATACAACCCATAAGCAGTCTTTATACATAGACAAAAAATGCACAGAAATAAAACAATTTGCTCGTAGTCATCAATAAGTAGCATGTCTGAGATTGAACACAACATTAAAACTAAATCTAAAGTCCTTTTGTAATAATCCATACAAAAAACTAGGCCGTCTTCTCAAAGACAGTACAGTAAATACATTGAGCGGTGCTCCCCCTGCTGGCCTTCTAAAAGCATGGCATGAGTCCATCAACAGTTTAGGTGTAGGTAAACTGTTGGGAGCAAAGCTGACTCCAGAACTGGAAAATCAGAGGGTTTATTTTAGAAGTTCCTTTGGACCACATACCTTGTGGTAGGAAGTCTTCCCCTACCTACCAATGATTGGACGTAAAATATAAAATGTTCAGGGTGCGTATTAGTACTCAACAAAAATATCTCTCTACCACGGAATGTTTAAGAAGTATATATTCATTTAAAAATTTTTAAAGTTCTTTACATTCTTTCAAATAATTGTATGTTTGACCATGTAGCTTTTATAACTTTTTATGTGTTAGGAATATTATTTTAATGCAGAACTATATGCAATGTTGAAGAAAACAAAAATTTTAATTCATACTGATTTCCCTGCATTCCACTGTGCACATCAGTAAATATACTGATCACTATGCTAACAAAGTTTTATATTTACATTCAAGAATAGAAAACTGTTAACTTAAAATATATAGTTTGCTGTGGTATTCCTGGCTCCCCATGCTTACCATGAAATTAAGCCTGCAATGCTGCTATATTCTTCATCGTTTTCCCTCAGTAAATGTATATGTGACTTTTTAACAACTATGTCACTTAAAATTATTTGTTTATTAGACATGAAGCTAAAACACTAACTACAAGACCTCTTACCAGCCCTGTTTTTAGGTGATTTTTTATCTGTTCTGTGAATAAATGATCTTGCTTATATAGCTATAGATGTGCTACATAGTTCTGAAATAAAACACAGGTAATGAGGGTAAAAAAGTGAAAATTCGAGGGGAAAGATCTTTAATTTGAACTGAAATAAGCACGAAGCTTCACTTTTAAACAACTAATCAGAAAACATAAATCTGTATTTTCTTATTCACCACCTCTCCTGAATTGGTTCAAACTCAGAGAGATATAAGTAACACAAAATCAAAACAAGAAAGTCTCCTAACTATAAAAATGTCTCCGAAATGGGACAAAGGCAGTGAAAGGGAACACTTAAATTACCCGCAAGAACAAGGAGCACGCACCTCTGGAAGAAAGCACTCTCTGCAGTAGTGAGGAGGCCCTTCAGGTATCCGCCTTTGAAATGGTTAATTCTGCTGCTGCAAGGGAGCTTCTTTGGTTTGAAGCAGAACCAGGGCTCTCCAGTGTAGAGATCTGTAAAGTTACATAGGGGAAGACTCGTAGGAAGACACAAGTTGCACTCAGTAGTTTCAGAAATTCTTCCTGAACGAAAGAGACTCTTGAAATAGACCCTGTCAGGTTTCTCCTCCTGTAAGTGCTGAAGAACTCTGACCCCTTCACCAGGGTGGACCAGAGATATGGACACTTTAACTTTGCCTGGCCAGAGCAAAGTGAAAAAGACCTTGTAAAACCCATTCTGGTAGTCTACCACTCTGCCCACGGCCCCAGCCTGCAGCTCAGGGGAGTGAATTCTGGCCTGCAGGTAGTCTCCACCATACTTCTTGGGCTTTCTTTGAAAATCCTGTATGTGAACCAGCACTTCTAGCTGGCTTCCCACCTTGAAGAAGGCTGCAGAGTTCAAGATGACAAAGTAGCTGGAAGACGGGTCACTGCTCTTCAAAAAGGGAACAGGGCCCACATCAGGCACTTGCCACTGTAAGGCAGCCAGCAGGGAGTCCTCCTCCATGCGCTCCTGGCTAGACAGAGTCTGGTGCTCATAGCCACAGTAGGGACTCCGGCTACTTCCTATCACCTGGGATGAAGCGAACTGCCCACTACTGTCGATGAATGTGGCCGAGACAGTCTCGTGGTCCAAGTACTAAAGAGGAAAACACAAAAACAGAAACCACAGTTACTATAAATCTCCTCATATTCAACCACATAAATCTCTGCTTCAGTTTAAATTTAAACGTAACTACTGGGGATGACACTGTTTCAAAAACTAAGCTCGTTAGTTTTACAAGGCCATATTGTGAGAGAACAGTCATAGAGGGATCCCCACACTCTTATGAAATGTACCTCCAGGAGCTTGATCAGGTTCCCATAGTAAATACTGGAGGAAAATCTCCCTGTGCTTCCATTAGAAGTGAAAAGGTATCATTCCAAAATGTACCCGAGCATCCTGTTCTTCTTAACAAGGCCTGACCGCAACAGAAAGTATTTTACCAGAGGCTAATCCATTGAGGTTTTATCAGTGCCTAAACAAACTGGGATAAGGAACATACCCAACTCCAGCCTATTTCTAACCATTCTGTCCAACTTCAGGGGTAAGGGGAAGCCTAAGATGCATGTTTTAAGGTCACAGCCCAGGAACACAGGCTCACTAGGGGACTGAGGCTTTAATCACAGGACTATAAAAAATTTCATCTCCCCCACACCTTACCACCACACCACTAGACGCCTATTTATAGTAGTTCCTTTTACCCAGTACATCATGTATAGCTTTCAACAAAAAAAATTACAAAACATACCAAAAGGCAAAAAAAAAAACCCATAGTATGAAAACACAGAACAAATATCAGAAATAGACTCAGTTATAGAAAGGATGTTGGAATAATCAGATCAGGAATTTAAAACAACTATGATTAATATGCATTAATATTTAATGGAAAAATCAGACAACATGCAAAAACAGATGGGCAACATAAGAAGAGAGAGGGAAATTCCAAGAAAGAATCAAAAAGAAACGCTACACAGAGCAGAGAGAATTTTTAGAGCAGGGGAAATACTCTGTATGATACTTTAATGATTGACAGATACCATTATTGTTTGTCCAAACCCACAGAATATACAACCAAGAGTGAGCTCTACAGTAAACAACAGACTTCGGGTGATTACAATGCATCACTGTAGGTTCATCCTTGGAAAAAACCGACAATAATAATGGGAGAGGGTATGCATTTATTGTGGCAGGGAGCACATGAAAAATATCTGTAACCCTTCTGTAGTATAAACCCTGCCAATTACTTTTTCTTTTTTGTCATGAAAGTGCCTGACTTCAATTGCCCAGGCACCCATTTCAAAGAGGCATCTACTTCAGAGATGGCTATTTTTATTTTTTAAAAAAAGAAGAAGAAGAAGAAGAACAGCCTGGCTATGTGGCTCAGTGGATTGAGTGACGGCCTGAAAACCAAAGGCTCGCCAGTTCAATTCCTAGTCAGGGCACAAGCCTGGGCTGTGGGTCAGGCCCCCAGTAGGGGGCGCACGAGAGGTAACCACACTGATGTTTCTCTCCCTCTCTTTCTCCTTTACTTCCCCTCTCTCTAAAAGTAAATAAATAAAATCTTTAAAATAAATAAATGAAAATTAAAAAAAATTTAAAAAGGACACACACACATATTGCCAAGCCATACAACTAAATAAAGAGCTAGGCAGCTCCCTTCCTCACCAGGCACCTTTGTTTCAAGAGCCTTTGATTTAGATAACTATTTGGGCCACTACTTTTTCTCTTCTCATGTTTTAAATTCTCACTCATGTTTTAAATTCACCAGTAAAAAGTGAACCCATGAAATCCCAGGCCCCCACACTTGACCCCCCAAAAATAGAATCCCAGGTCCACAGTCCCCCTCTTTCTCTACCCACAACCTCACTGTGTGGCCCCAGGTGTGCAGTGTACACGCTGGGACCTTTGAGTGACAAGTCTTATTCTTTTTTTTTTAGAAGTTTCCAGATGGTTATTGCTCGGTGTGCCCTGTAATCACAAGAAGAACCACAAGGGCCAGTCCAGACACAACTCCGGTTATCAAAGACCGAGACTCACAGAAAACACTTCTCTCAATTCTGTCAGAAACACAAAACTTCTCATAATAAAGTCTTTAAAATAGAAACTAAAAAACTCGGAGAAATGCCAGAGATCAAAAACACTGTAAAAGAAACGAAGAATGCCTTTGAAGGGGTCATCTGAAGAAAGAATCTCTGAGCTTGAGGCCATGTCCACAGAAACTTCCAAAACTAAAAAGCGAAGAGAAAAAGGGGGCTCCAATGCACATGAGCTGTGGGACAAATCCCACACACCCACACGCTGGAAATTGTTGCATAAGCTTCTTAGTACGTAACCCAGGACTCTGCATCATATATTATGCAGTGAGTTAAACTGCAAGGGGGAAAAGACAAATAAACAGTAGCAACAAGGCAAAACCAAAAATTACTCTCCTCCACAGCTAATATAACCTATTACAAACCACTAAAATAAGGCCCAGGTTCCCGATCTATGCCAAAAACACTTCAAAGTACTACACAAGGTTAAAATGATCCCATACAAGGTAAAAATAGTCCCCAAATACAGGAATTTTTAATGATCTTCTTAAGAATCTGTATTGTTTTAACTCTCATGTTCTTCCACAAAACTTTTACTTATGAAATTCAAAATATAATAACTGAATACAACTTTTAAATACAGATCTAATAACGAGAAGAATGGGGGAAATACATTAAAGTTAATGTTCCCTTTCTATTGCAAATGTTCTTCTCTATACACCATTCTTACGTCTTGGGCTGTACCAAAACAGGTGACAGGCCACATTCTACACTTACATGCAGATATCTTCAACTGAAAGTTTTATTACTTCACGCACATTGGAATGAAAACAAAAGCTGGAGTACCAATACTTATACCAGACAAAACAGACTTTAAAACAAAGGCTATAATAAGAGAAAAAAGACATTTCACAACGATAAAGAGATCACTCCAACAAGAGCATATAACCCTTGTAAACACCTTTGTACCCAACATAAAAGCACCTAAATGTATAAAGCAAATCATGATAGACAGTAGTACAATCACAGTAAGGTACTTTAACACCCCATTGTTATCAATGGGTAGATCTTCCAGAGAGAAAATAAACAAGAAAACAGCGCTCTTAAATTACACATTAGACCAGATGAATTTAATGAGATTTTTTTGAGGACTTCACCTCAAAGCAGCAGAATATACATACTGTTCAAGTGCACATGGAACATTTTCCAGAAGAGACCATATGTTAGGCCACAAAACAAGTCTCAACATATTTTAGAAGACTGAAATCATATCAAGCATTTTCTCTAAGCACAAGAGTCTAAAACTAGAAATCAATTACAAGAAAACTGAAAAACACACAAACACATGCAAACTACTAACATGCTACTAAACAATGAATGGGTTAACAATGAGATCAAGAAGAAATCAAAAGATATCTTGAAACAAATGAAAATGAGAACACGAAGCCCCAAATCTATAAAACACAGCTAAAGCAACCCTCAGAAAAAAATTCATAACAATATAGGCCTAACTCAAGGAACAAGAAAAGTCTCAAGTAAATATCTAACCTTACTTATAAAGAAACTAGAAAGAAGAATAACAAACTAAGCCCAAAGTGAGTAGAAGAAAGGAAATAATAAAGATCAGAGCATAAATAAACAAGTCTTAAAAAAGAAAAATACAAAAGAGCAATGAAACCAAGAGCTGGTCAAACAGACTAAGGCTCTTGGGAATCTCACCTGCAGCTTGCCACCTGAGTCAGATGTTTCAGTACCCCGAACGCACGTGCTGGCACAAACAGCAGAAGGACTGAATGGCCCTTGGCTTTTGCTCCCAAGTATACCAGGGGGCAGAGATCATCAGCTAAAGCTTCATAGAGCAGTCAGTTACAGTAAGAATATCCATCCCAATAGAGGGTAGATAGAAGGATTATTTATAAGACCCACTTCAGCTGTTGCCCAAGCCTCCACTTGCAGAAATGGCACGCATATTTACAACAGCACAGGGCTCTCTCCACAAGTCCCTTGGGCAATGAGTTACATGCTATGCTAGGGCCAACATATTACAACAGTACTACAGCTCCTACTGCAGAGCACCCCACAGAGATGCCCTCACCAGTGAAAGGTATATCCCCATTCCCCAAAAAGCATGGTATTTTTAAATTATATTTTATTGATTATGCTATTACAGTTGTCCCAATTTTCCCCCTTTGCCTCCCTACACCCAGCACCACCCACTCTCTCAGGCAACACCCACACCATTGTGCATGTCCGTGGGTCCTGTGTGTAACTTCTTTGGCTGCTCCATTTCCTATACTGTACTTTACATCCCCATGGCTATTCTGTAACCACCTATTTGTACTTCTTAACCCCCCTCACCTCTTCACCCATTCCCCACAAACCCCTCCCATCTGGCAACCATCAAAACACTCTCT